>NW_028190881.1:0-46753 GCF_048542155.1 Nylanderia fulva
TTTGTTCAAATATAATCTGTTTTAGTGCTTTAATGAAAAATTAAATAATATATTATTTAATTGCATTTAAAATTATGTTATATTCTTTATTATCATAATATAAATATAAGATATATAAATTTGTTGTGTGCCTCGGGAGAGACACTTAAGGGTCGCGCCAAATTGGGATGGGAATCCGGGGCGTCAGGACTTGTCGGGTGTTTGTAGAAAATGCACTACACTTTTTGTATTAAAATTCTTTATTCAACTTCAACCACTTGGTCTTTATTTTATTCCACTATTAATACACTGAAGCTTTATCGTGTGTGCGGCACTGACTTTCTATTACTCCGCGTATCGCGCACAACTGCGAGTCGATGCTAGGTGCGCGCGCGGTTTAGCGAGATCGTGGTTAGAGCGATTATTTGTGTCTGCGACTGAGCGAGCTGTCGCGTCTCTACTCTCTTTTTATATCGTTGTTTTTTGGAGTTTTCCCGATCGAAAGGGATGCCTGGCAACAGGTTTCCCCGGTCGAGAATCTAGGTGCAAGCGAAGCAGATTCAAAGTCCTTCTGCTTTGCTTGCACGTTGATCAATTTCTGTTCCGCGTATATCTCGCATTGTATGCGTTTTTAACGCGGTCATTATCTGTCGTAATTCTGATTTCGCGTATACCTCGCATCGTATGCGTTTTTTAACGCGGTCATTATCTGTCGTAATTCTGATTCCGCGTATACCTCGCATCGTATGCGTTTTTTAACGCGGTCAGTGTCTGTCGTAATTGCGGATGCAATACGAGTACCCATTTCTTAATATTAGTTAACCTTTAATAGTTATATCTATTGTATATCTTTGGGGGATATAACAAATTTATAAAGAAAAATGCAATTTTATATTTTGTTTCTTAGTATTTATTAAAATGTTTTATAACATAAATATTACACAAACAATTTTCACGTATTTGTAATGTTTTTCTACATATTTTAAATTTTTTGTGAATTTAGCCAATTACATCGCCCAAGTTTTATTAATTTTATGAGGGAAATTGCAGAATCACAAACAGATGATGATCTACGTTACTTGCATAATTGGGATTTGGAAAAGCATTGTCCTCTCATAAAAATAATACGAGATTATAGTCATCCGGTGTACGAAACATTTTTCCGATGGTCTATAGAAAATATTAATGAATTAGAGATTGATTGCTTACCTATTACTTATATTACAGAAACATATCCCGATTTTTACGATTTTTTTATATTCCATGGTATGCGCAAATTCAAGCAGAAAATCAAAACTATTATTTTTTCAAGAGGATAGTTGGATGATATTCAATATGCAACAAATTGATAAATATCGATCATTGACTCATTATGACTTATTACTCGTCTTCATTTTACACACACATACACACAATTGATATTATTTTATATTTTTGTATATTTTATTCATTATCGTATAAAAATCTGAAATATTCATTATATATAATTATAATAGTTTTAAAATGTTTTGTGTAATGTTCTGCATTATTTAATATATAATTAAGGTATACATCAGTGTTTTTTATATTATATCAATCAATATTAAAATTATATAAAATTAAACAATCATATATAGTAGGCCAACTAAACGAGCAAATAAATAAGATGTAAAAATTTTTTTATTAATAGTTAAATCATTAAATTAACATTCCGTTACAGAATCGATATAAATTGTAAACGTTTCGACTGCACTACAGTCTTTATCAATACATAAAAATTAAATATTAAAATATAAAGTTAGATGTTAAAAATACAAAGTTAGTTAAATATTAAAATATAAAATTGAAACGATTCTTCGCTGTTGACCAATAGATATGCAAGACGATTGGTCTGAGATGCCAAGTTATGCGACATTTGAGCATGCTACGGATATAATACGCGAATTAAATCAATGTCAGAAAAAATTAAAAAATCTTTCAACTTACATTATCGTTTTAACAAGTCCTTTTCCCCGATATTTCAAGTGTGTGTTGCGAAGTCTGAATACCAAATGTCAAAATAGAGAGCGTGATGTATTTATTTATTACCAATGTTTTTTCTAAATTATGATTCAGCAAATTTTTTAAGTATGTCAAAATAACTACTGTCTAACAATTCGGTGTCTGTATTTAAATTAATTCCATTTTTCTGTTCTTTAATGTGGATCATTTCAGATATTAGTCTTTTTTGGTCATTCTTTTCATGATCCATAATTTTAATATTGTCCCAGTCAAATGTATGTTGTTCGTTTAGAATGTGTTCCGTGATAACCGAATGTCTAGCAGAGTCTAATTTAATATTATTTTTATGTTCTTTAAGTCTCGTTCCTAACTGTCTTTTTGTCTGTCCGACATATGTGGCGTCACAATCGTTGCAATTCAATTTGTAAATAACGTTAGAATTCGTGGGGCAATTATTTTTGTCCTTTTGAACTCTTATGAAGTCATTTAATTTTTTAATGCAACGATATCCTACCACTACGTCAGGTCTTCTTATTGCTGAAGCAACTTTCTCAGATATTGATTCTATATATGGTATGACAAAATATTTAATGTTAGTATTAGTATTATTAGTATCTGTTATATTGTTATTATTAGGCTTGTTAAATTTCTTAGTTGAGAGATTTTTTAATCTGCGTTTTATTTCTGTGAAAATTAGATCAAGAGGATAACCGTTGGATAGCAAAATGTTAATAGCTTTCTCTATATTTTTTTTGTGAAATTGCGGATGTGATAGTAATAAAGCTCTATCTACCAAGTTATAAATTGTTCCTATTTTATGACAAGTCGGATGATTTGAAAAAAATGAAAGTAATCTACCTGAGAATGTCTTTTTGTGATACCAATCTAAATAAATTTTGTTATCTATTACTTTGATCATTATGTCTAAAAAGCTTATACAACGATTATCCTCCTTTTCCAATGTAAATTGTAGTCTATCGTTATAATTGTTGAATTCGTTCAAAACATATGTAATATTGTCAGCGGAAGTGCATAAAATAATGTCGTCTACATAACGGAAATAGAAAGTCATTTCGCAATTTAAATTACTAATTACTGATGTTTCCAAGTCCTGCATGACTATATCGGCAATGATCGGAGAAAGTGGGGAACCCATAGGAGTCCCATAAATTTGTTTGTAAGTTATGTTATTAAAAGTGAAAAATGTAGAAGTTAATATAAATTTTATCATACCTATGAATTCATTTTTGGGAATCTTTGTGTGTGACTCTATAAAATGCCATCTATTATTGATACCGTTTAATGCAAGATCTACGGAAACATTAGTAAATAATGAAACAACGTCCAATGAAGCTATTATATCGGTATCTTGTATTGTTTTCCCTGATAGAATGTTGCATATATCAAAACTGTTATTTACAAAACTGTCCGCTCTAGGAAGGCTATCTTTTAAAATTTTATGAAAGAAAGAAGCAATATTATATAGAGAAGTATTTATTGAGGAAACTATTAATCTAAAAGGAATATTTTCCTTGTGGATCTTGGGGAGCCCATAAGCTTTAGGAAGAAGAGAGTCGCTTGAAAATAAATAATAATATTCTTTTTTGTTGATGAAGTCTTTTTTCAACCATTTTTTTAAACAAATATTGAGGTCTTTTTCTATTTTTGTTGATGGATTGTTTTTAACTATGGTATACGTAGAATCGTCTTCTAGGAGACTCTCAACTTTTTTTATATAAAATTCTTTTTCTAGTGCGACTGTAATGCTGCCTTTATCTGCTCTGGTAAATAAAATATTAGGATTTTGATTGCAGAATTTAATTGTGTCTTTATGCATGTGAAATAATTTTTCTTGTATGTCCGTTTTTTTGTCGTTATTGTTTAAAAATAATGAAAATTGTGGAATGGCAGCATTACGAATCGAAGTAAGATTTCTGATCCCGTTAGAATTGCTTTCTATATCTTTGATGAATTCGTGTATAGCTACTTTTTTATTTAAGTTAACTGGGAGACTAAATTCACCTCCCAATTGTAATAGATTGGTTACATTGGGGGGAATTTTTTTATCAGTTAAATTAGTAAACCATTTCTGGTTAGTTTGTTGTAAAGGGTTATGTGTAGCATAACGAAAACTGTTGGCAGAAACAGTGTTATCAACAATATTTGTCAAAGATGTTGTTTTTAATTCGATAGGATCAATATTTTTAATGTACTCTGTTTCATGCGATTTACGTAGCCATAGGAATTTTTTCTTATGTATGAGATATAATTTTTGGTTGAACAAAGAAAAGGAGTTGCAATGGTGATTTAAAATCTCCTTCCAGATATAAGATGGTAAAAGATTTTGGAGAATTTGGAATTGTCTTGACCGTTTTTTATTAAGTGAGTTTAAAGTTCTATATAAATCAAATATCTCTATGTTAAGAATTTCAGTTTTGATATTATGCAACAAACCACGCATCCTATTTTTTGATTTATAGTGGTAGAAAACAAATTTATTATTACAGAAATTACGCAAATGGTTGGGAAACAAACAATATCTCTTACATTCCCTTAAAAATTTCAACTTCGACATTGCCTTAATTATCGCATAATTAAAATTTAGCCAAGATTTAAAATGTTTTAACGTTTCTAGACCAAAATAGTTATAAATAAAACTAGAATTAAAACGATGGTATTTAAACGGGTAATTAGTCACACGCATTATAAGGCCAGCGTTTATTAAAATTAATTAATGAAAGGCTCGTATAAATTAAACAAAATTAAACAATCATATATAGTAGGCCAACTAAACAAGCAAATAAATAAGATGTAAAAATTTTTTTATTAATAGTTAAATCATTAAATTAACATTCCGTTACAGAATCGATATAAATTGTAAACGTTTCGACTGCACTACAGTCTTTATCAATACATAAAAATTAAATATTAAAATATAAAGTTAGATGTTAAAAATACAAAGTTAGTTAAATATTAAAATATAAAATTGAAACGATTCTTCGCTGTTGACCAATAGATATGCAAGACGATTGGTCTGAGATGCCAAGTTATGCGACATTTGAGCATGCTACGGATATAATACGCGAATTAAATCAATGTCAGAAAAAATTAAAAAATCTTTCAACTTACATTATCGTTTTAACAAGTCCTTTTCCCCGATATTTCAAGTGTGTGTTGCGAAGTCTGAATACCAAATGTCAAAATAGAGAGCGTGATGTATTTATTTATTACCAATGTTTTTTCTAAATTATGATTCAGCAAATTTTTTAAGTATGTCAAAATAACTACTGTCTAACAATTCGGTGTCTGTATTTAAATTAATTCCATTTTTCTGTTCTTTAATGTGGATCATTTCAGATATTAGTCTTTTTTGGTAATTCTTTTCATGATCCATAATTTTAATATTGTCCCAGTCAAATGTATGTTGTTCGTTTAGAATGTGTTCCGTGATAACCGAATGTCTAGCAGAGTCTAATTTAATATTATTTTTATGTTCTTTAAGTCTCGTTCCTAACTGTCTTTTTGACAACGATTGTGACGCCACATATGTCGGACAGACAAAAAGACAGTTAGGAACGAGACTTAAAGAACATAAAAATAATATTAAATTTGGGGGGGGGGGGGTTGCGTTTCTTCTCCTCATACGTTTATGTTTATAAACAAAAGATAAACATTCCATCAATATCTATTACAAAGGGCTGCCGACAATCAGGGGTGGGGGGGGGGGGGGTTGCGTTTCTTCTCCTCATACGTTTATGTTTATAAACAGAAGATAAACATTCCATCAATATCTATTACAAAGGGCTGCCGACAATCAGGGGAAGGGGGGGGTTGCGTTTCTTCCCCCATACGTTATCTGTATATTTCTAAGAAATATAATTAAATACTAAGAAGGGCCGCTTAGATCCGAGCGCCGACAATCAGTTCTCTGAAAATCTAAGATAATCAAATTTTAAGAAGGGCCACCGCTTGGCATACGCCGACAATCAAGGGGGTTGATACATGATCTATACATATATTTCTAAGAAATATCAGCGGGTAAAGTTTCAGGGCGAACAAGTTGCTGCCTGCAATCTCACCGCTTGCGACATGTTTTTGCATGGGATTGTATATCACCCTCGCGGTACCTCCCCAATAAGCGGCGGTTCTTTATTGTTTATCTTAGGAAGAAATACCAGCGCCGATAACCAGCGGCTGCAGGAATTTATAAACAAAACAAGCGCCGAAAATTTACGTCATCTAAATTTTTCTCGTTCGTACGTTGACGAACAAAGGGATGATCGGGATATATAATGAGGACCGATGCAGCTGCCGGACCATAGTACCACTGGCGAGCGCATGCTCTCTTCATTCAGAATGTTTGTTGTAGTAGCAAGTGCTTACGATATTCTCGAGCTTACTGTTGAGCAGTTAAAGTGTATTCCTAAGAGTGTTTTACTGCAAAAGTGTGGACAATTTGTAGAGCATTTGTGGGAAAAACTGCCGGAGCATATCAAGACGGATCTTGAGGTTCAAACCTATCGACGCTGTCGTGAACATTACAATCAACCGTGGCAGGAAACGCACATTGATGGTCCAGCACCGATGATCAGGGATTGCAGCGAATGTCAGCGAAAATAGGCTGAGGTTAAAAGTGTGAAAAAGTGATAGACATTGAAAAAATGGAGAGCGCACCGCAAAATCATGCAGAGTGTCATGAGAAGGGGTGTTATAAGACTGCCGAGAGATGGTATAGACATCTCGAGGTATGCTGTCACAATGAAAAAAAAGATAACCCGTTTTGTAATAAACGTGAAGCGGTGACTTCAATTGTACAATATGTACGAAATCGCGAACTTGGTGTGCGAAAACCGCATACAAGACGTGTAGCCCAGTTCCTGGAAACGCATGAAGACATTGTAAGAGTGGCTGGTGATTTATCTAAATGCACCAGAACGTCTAAGCGACACAAGCGAGTGGCATGTTATCAACGTCGATACAAAAATTGTGTCGATTATTTCACTGTGGACAACTATGAATTTGGCTACATGGACATGCCTTCACCATCGCTGTCATGCAAAACACAATCATCCGAAAATGATTCTGACCAAGAAATGGAGGAGTCAGATAGGAGAGAACCGTCATCATCATCATCATCATCATCGCCAGATTTTTTGTCGGCAGACTATTTATCTTTTCTGTGATAAAATAGGTGTACAATATATGCGAAGAGTATAGCAGTGTTTATGAGATAAGTTTTATCACGCGTGAAAGAGAGGATTGTAGTAAATGTGTCAAGACATATTTTCACGAGGTGTAAACAAAACAATAATCAACTGCTGCAGCGGCTGCTCTTTTACGACCGATCATCTTTCTTTCTGAGATAAGTTCGATCGCATGTGAAGCACAAAGGGCTGAACGAGATATATATTGAGGACCGATGCCACTGCCGGGTCATAGTACGGTGACATTCGCGAGCATAGTAGTGAGCGAGTAAATAGTTTTTTTTGTGATAAAAAATGGAGAACGCAGCGCGTAAGAGCGACAATGAGATGAAGGCGGTGGTCATCCCTGATGACGAGATGGAGGTGGTCGTCGTCCCGGATGACGAGATGGAGATCATAACCATCTCCGACGACGACGACAGTGACAGTGATAGTGCGGTGTACGACCCTGTGTACGACAGGGAGGTGAACAACGTCCTGGACGACATTGAGGAGATGGACATTGATATCGCACCCATTGAAGAAGAAGACGGCGATGACGATGACGATGACGATGACGATGACGATGACGATGACGATGACGATGACGATGAAGATGAAGATGACAATGACGACGGGTACGATAGTGACAACGCTGTCCAGGAGTCGGTGAGGTCCCGGATGTATGGCATACGCGCCACTGCATCCCTCGACGAGACAGCGAGGGTATGCACTGTGGCGTCGTATGTCATGGCGTTCGCCCTACCATGGGGGTCGATTAGGATCTTTCATGAGAAACAGGGGTAGATTCCTAAGCATCACGACCGTCGAGGAACACACAACATCGCGGTACATAAATGTACCCGAACAGCGTGGTGAGGATTGCCGGGAAAGACTATACGTGTTCTACCTGGCCAACGCTTGTCCCACATGTCAAGGACGTGAGTATATATAATATGTCAAAAATATATATAATATGTCAAAAATATATAAAATATTAAATTATTATATTTCTATGCACAGATGTCGAGTCCGATGACAGCGATGGGTGATGCGACCCCCCCTCTCTCTCACTGTCCCGTCAGGGCTGTAAGTATATTAAAATACCAAAAAAAAATCTATAAAATATTAAATTATTGTTATTATATTTCTATGTGTAGATGCCACTACCTCGAGCCGCCACATCTCTCTCTCTCGCTGCTCACTCGCCGTAACCGTATATTTTTTATATTTTTATATTTTATATTTTTTATATTTTTATATTTTTATATTTTTATATTTTTATATTTATATTTTTTTATTTTACATATATTATTTTTTATTTTTTATTTACACGCACAGTAGAGAGGGTTTGGAGTCAATAAATACCGCGGAAGTGACGAACCGCGGGGTCCTCATCTCTACTGCAACACATGTACAAGTACACGCACGCACACACACGTACATACACATACATATGAGGTGTAAATCCGACCGGCAACCTCCACGTGGTACACCTCGGGTAATGCTAATGCCGGCGGTAATATATTAAATAAAAAAATATTAATATAATAAAATGTTTATTAATTTAAAAAAATGTTTCCCTTCTTCTTTCCTTATAGAAAAAAATATGTAAAAAACTAATGTAAAAACTAATGTAAAAAAAAATATGAATAAAAAAGTAATGAATAAAAAAAAAATGTTTTTCCTCCTCTCCTTCACATCTCTCGCCGTCGTCTCTCTCTCCTTCACATCTCTCGCCGTCGTCTCTCTCGCCGTCGCCTCTCTCGCCGCCGCATCTCTCGCCGCAGGCCCGAGCCGCCACATCCAGGCTTGGATCTCTCTCTCGCCGCCGCATCTCTCGCGTCTTAATTCGCCGTCTCTCTCTCGCGCGAGATTATCGCGTGTTTTTCCGAAAGAAAATTATTGTGGAGACCGCAGGAGTAACATATTAATTGTATTACGAAATATAAAACTAATCCAAAAGAGCAAAATTATTTTAAATATTTTGTAATCGATATTATATTAAAAAATTGAGCTCTCATTCCTGAAGATGCAAACTGCAACGTTTGCGAAAACGTCGGCATACGCTGTTCAACCACGCGGCATCCATCCGGATACCTTTTGCATTGATGATTCCAATGGCCGCGAAAGTCTCAAAACTAATATCAAAAAATTATTGCTCTATGCAATATAATCTATAATCTGAAATAAATATAATTACGATAAATTTATCTAAATTCGTCTGATAATATCCACCAAAACCAGCATCGTGTCCTGCAAATCGACTCTTAGGGTTTCTATAATTTTTAAACAAAGTCTGAATTTGTATCTCTGCTTCATCACATTCCAGAAACTTAGCATCAACTTATACAATGTCTCTAGACAGTTATATTCAACATCTTGCGTGCGATTGCGGCTTTTAGTTTTAAATTTTATAGTTATAATGTAGTTGTATTTCAACAGGTATTTATTTAATACATATGAACTTGTTCTAGATATTATTACGTATAATTTTTGCTCATTTGTAATTTTTAGTATTTTAGGCACTTGATAAGGGCCCGTAAAGAAGGGCCGAAACGTTGTGCGACGTCATTTTGTATATTGGCCAGTCAGGTCGTTTTTGAATAAACTTATATTACTTTAATCGAATTTTAATTTAAGGCTCAGTTACAAAGATACTATTTTAATTATAATAAATGTTTTCTTTTAATATTATTATTACGATATATAAAAAAAGATATTGAATTGTTAATAATATGTCATATAAGGTAAAATAAGGTAAGTAAAATTTATCTTCATATTTTATAATTATAATTAATTATATAAATTATAATATATTATCTGTTTCGTTATTATTTAACCGTTTTTTTTAGTTAACTGTATCGAGATATAATACGAAAAGAAATAACATAACTAATGTGTGCGAATATTAACGGTCTTTGAATAAGCAAACATTTAAATATTACTATATGCATTATTTTATCAATTTTAATCGAGTAAAATACACTACTATTCATTTATCCATAGCATGATAATATGTTTAAAAAAAGTTTTTGATCAATTACATGAGAAAGAGTCTTCTTGAAAACAACATTTGAAAACAAAAACTTGTAATTCTGCATACACAATCATGCACGAGAACCTGACAAGTTCATTGACAAGCATTTATTACTAACAATAAGAATCCATCGAGAGATAGGTAAAATCGTCGATTCGATAATTTTGGGTTTAATTAAACAAAATACATCAATTATTCATTTGTCAGCAGTTTTGTCATACAATTTGATGTTAAAAAAACATTATAATAATAAAAAAATCATAAAATAGAATCTATTATTATTTATCCAAAAAGTAATATTTAAAAAAAAGCTTATAACTTACACATACACACACGCATACATACGCACGCATATAAACACAAATTCGACATATTATAATACAATACTGTTAAAGGATATGACCTACATAGACTACATTATTCAATCTGCATCGTTGAGCACACAACATTGACAGTCATTGATCACTAGTCGATAGCCGATCGTGTGCAAATATTTATTTACTTATTGTTAGAGAAGAAAATCATGTTAAAAATTTTGAAAATGCTACATATTTTACTAAAAATATAAGTACTAATGAAAACAACCATTGCAGTCATGGTAGAGGATATGAAATATGATTTAAAGTTAGAAGATTCGGCGAGTCTCCAGAAAAATAATTTTATGTTTAAATTGATCTAATTTTCGTGTTGATAAGAGATTTTTTATGAAGAAATTTAAATATAACATATTATGAGCAAGATATTACTTGTGTAATCAAAACTGTGCAATACGTAATGAAAGCGTTTTAATACGATATGTCATATACTATATCTTTTTTCATAATAATATTGTTTTTCAAATAAAGGTTAGTTTGATTATATACAAAAATAAATGACATAATTTCTAAAAACTTACCTTTAAAAAAAGGTAAAAAAGGCGTCCAGTTAACGGCATGCCAGTAACAAAAAATTACCCATTGCAAACCCATGTAGAGAATCCTATGAAAAATTATCCATTGTAAACCCATGTAGAATTTTACCACAAAGTAATAATATAAAAAATAAAAATTGCGCCCAATGAAAGTAGAAACTTGTACCAGTGGAAAATTAAAATTGCTAACATATATAAAGTCGTATGATGAACTAGTAAATTAATATAATAGCAAATTAATATAAAATAAAAAAAATAAAATTTTAGTTAAAAAAACTGGGCGCGCTGCTAAGTTTCAAAATTACAATGCACTTTAAAGTTACATGAATTAATTTAACTACAAAATATATTTTTAACTGCAATAAGTTTTAAGTAACAAATAATTTAATTTTAATAAACATTAGGATATTATTTAGCAGGCGCGCTCAGTTTTTTTAACTAAAATTTTATTTTTTTTTTATTTTATATTAATTTACTAGTTTGTTGGCGGTGGCCTTTATATCGTCGTCGACAGCTGCTCGGACCTCAGATTCCACACAGATGGATATCGCTCGGGTTATTAATTCAATCAGGATGTGGATTAAATATTAGTGAAATATATATGTATTATGTTCCAGTTAAAAAATGTATTTATTGCGATCCTCTATATATACAGGGTGTTCGGCAACAGGTGGGCCAAAATGTAAGGAGTGATTCTACATGATAAAATAAGACGAAAATCAAGAATGACAAAATTGCGTTCGAGACTTTGTTTATTAATTATAAATATTTTACACTTCGCATTAAGGACGCCTGACGCACGGCAATCTGCCGATATCTGGCGTGCGAAAGGTACATCGGTGGAGTCGCCGTCAAAATACACTGTGACGCATAAGTACACAGATACTTACATCGTAAAATATTAATAATTTAAAATATTTATAATTAATAAACGAAGTCTCGGACGCAATTTTGTCATTCTTGATTTTTGTCTTATTTTATCATGTAGAACCACTCCTTACATTTTGGCCCACCTGTTGCCGAACACCCTATATATATATATATATATATATATATATATATATATATATATATATCGTAGAGTCGTTACAGACGCCGGAAGATTTCGCTGTAGTTAACGCCGCCAAAATGATGACTATAATTATGATCCCTTTTCTCTCGAAGATCCCCATATTTATACGCGTTGTCCAAAAAATATTCCCACCCCAAAGTATAGAACCAATCGGAGCAGTTTTCATTTAAACAGCTGAAATCGTTTAGTCTTCACGAAAGACAATAACTTTGGCGAACGAGAGAGATTTGGTTTACGGTCGCACAAATAAATAAAAATGTAACAACACATTAAAATTAAACCGATCGAAGGACAAGTAGACGAAAATATAAATAAAATAAATAGACGTCTCTCTCGTTTTCCTTTGTCTTATACACACCTAAAATAAAATATATAAAACTGCCTACATATAAAATTAATTCCCAGATAACAAATTGACGTCATTAAACGTCAAAAAGACGTTATTTTGCTGGCAAATTTTGGGAAGTCTTTGAATTAAACCCCCCCTTCCCTTGCAAATTAAAGAAATTTATCGTTGATCCTAAAGTAAAAGCTAAGCATAAAACTAAAAATATTAATTAAATAATTTTGCAGAACCCCCCCCCCTGCAAACCCATTATCGATGTCAGGATCTGCTAGTGATCACATGTTCCAAACGGTTCATAGAAATTTTTGTGTCTGTTATATTAAATACTCTTCGGTTTTTAGATTTTATTCGATAAACATGCATGTTGTTAAAAGAATATATTATAATAATAATTACAGATTGTCTTCAAATACAAATTGTAGAAAATTGAAATGTCAATTAGAACATTATTGCAAATCGCAGCAAATAGAACAATTTGCAGCGCACAAAATTAACATATTTATCGAAGCATTACACTAAACGATATAAATCGAGGCTGTATACACTCTAAATAATTTGTCCAGAAGAACCGGCAATAAATTCTGTATTTACATTAGAACATTTTAAAATTTTTCACGGCCGTACAACCTTCGCATTTTTTTATTTAACACCTCCTCCGCTGATTTATTGAATTGAAATGCGTCAATTATAAAAAATGCTCGTCACATGTGGAGCATATCAAAATATTTTGATTTTTTTATCTGCACTTATCTGAATCTGTCCTCAAGTTGTGGTGCGATACTTAGAACTTTACATTGTAATATCCATTTTACAATGATGTTTTCTAGATAAAATTATCAGTCGTAGATTGAATATATTTACAAAGCATATTCGACTTGTCAAATTATTTATTGCATCAAAACGTTGTTTAATAAATTATTGTCTCTTTTTGGAATTATCAATAACAGGCTGCATATAATAATTTTAAATATTACCTTCTGTACTTCTTCATGATATATAGATCATATATGTAAATATTTTAATATTTCAAAATGTAATGAACTGTAATATCAAAATATCAAAATCTAGAGAAAAGAATGTAATTAAAACATAGCTAGTTTGAAGTCATATATGCATGTAAAATACATGAATTTTAAATATAAATATAATTTTAATATTGTAAATCGTACATATGGTATGTGTTATAATGAGAACAATTTAGTTTGCACATTTACAAAATGGATGATTATTATTATAATTAATTATTATAATTAATTATTATAATTAATTAATATATTAGATGAACATTATTGGTGGTAGTATAAAAAAATATTAAAGATATCACATTATCAAGAGTAGTGTCGCGCGCCAAGTTCAAGTGTAACGAGACGCATCGTGTACTATATATATACGAATTACCCATATGCAAGATTTTTATATTATTGAGATGTTTGAAGAAGGAAAAAAAACTTGAAGTCTGCAATTTTATAAAATTTTAGTGCCGATTACGTGGACTGATTAATTTAAGAATGGCAAATGATACAGTGAGAACCTGCAAAACTGATAAATGAAAAGTCCACTCTCCTGAATTAGCGCAAATCAATAAAAGTAGGTAGCTCAATAAGGTAAAAAGTGCGTAAAAATTCAAACTTTTCTCCTTAAAATGCGCTTTGAAACTCGATATGATAATTTTTGCTGAGTTGTATCACTTTAAAAAATATCACTTTCTTAACGACAAATTATAATTTAAAATGTGTATCTGCTATCGTTATTAATTCAAATTGTTACAATTCTGTTCAAGAATGTTACATTAAATGTGAAGTGTCTCGAAACGATGCAAACCTTTTTTCTTTGGCTGAGTGCATATACAATAATTGTTACTATTATTTAATTATCTACTAGTCAACTATCATAAAGAAATAATTTACCATCTAACATATTCGCTTATTCTAAATTTGTGTGATTTAATTTATAATACAATATACATACAAAATAAAAAACATAAAATTAATATAAACAAATATTTAAATTTTAAGTTTATTAAATTATTAAAAAATTTATAACGACATATAAACGCAACTAAACAAATCGAAATATGTATACTGTTTTGAAAGAAAGAATTATACATTACATTTTACGTGTTTATGATTTTTCATTGTTGCCATATTATGCGCTATATATATAATCTCATTACTTTTACTACAGTATATCCATGTATTATTATATCCACGATATTCATAAAATGTGTTATGCAACTATTTAAAATTATTTGCAGAAAAATAATTTTTAATGCAACATTTATAATGCGACTAAATTACAACCGTTAACATCTTATCTATAGAAATCAAAGCACTTGATAAAGACCGTTGGTCGAAACGTTGTGCAACTTGTAATCAAAATTGATGGTCAGTTTGGTCAGAGAAATAACAAAAAATTTAATAATTTTTAAATTTATCAAAAGTATTCAAATTATTCCGAACTTAATTTGAATAAGAAACAATTTAGTTTGACTCTTGAGAATATTTATGTATTCCCAAGCTTCTATGCCGTCTCAGAGAATTTGGATGCTTATAGCTCTTGCCGTATTGATACGTATACAGTTTTCCTTTAGAATGCACAATTTTGTGTTTAAGTTTGGCATCCGAAACACTTGTCGCATATGTCGCATTTATAATATTTCTCATCCGTGTGCACCGTAAAATGTCTCTAAAAATTAGATTTGTATCCAAATTGCTTATTGCAAGACGCGTATTTGCACTTATATCGATATTTGTCTATATCGCACTTATGTCTATATTAGTTATACTGTGATAATGCAAGCCATTTTTTGAGAGGAATATATGTCTTGTCGAACAATTTACTCATGTACGGGCTTTCACCGATATATATACGTTGATAGATTATTTTTATGTTGTTCTTTTCAACAAAGCTTTTGCCGCATGTTGCTAACGTGATTTTTCTCGCCGACGTAAGTTTGATTCAGATCACGATTCAGCAAATTGTTCGAATTGAGTTGCTCAGAGCCCTTCCTTTTTTTGACGCTCGCCTGTTTAGAAGGATCGAGACCTTCGTCCTATGTATTTTCGTCTTTCTGCTTGGTATATTTTGTTTCTTTTGTATCACTGAGTAGAGTATATTCACAGTTGTTATAGCCCGAAAGGCTATAATTACAAGTTAACAGATATAAAATCCGCGTGAAGACCGCTGATGCAGCAGCAGGCCGGAAACCGCGAAGACGCAAGCTAAGAGCTTCATCTTTCGAACAGCTCTTAGCTCAAAATCTAGCCGCGTATGCAAAAGCTATGCACCAATCGGGTGCCTGTCGCCAGGCACCCCTTTCAAATGAAATAACGAAAAACCGAGTTCACGTAAGAACTCGGGAGTGAACAGAGAGCGAGTTGAATTAGACCAACCTACCGAGACACATCGAGGATAACTCCCGACTCGTAATCAGACGAGTCGTTATTTAGCTAAAGTCAGAATAAATCTAGAGTCGCGTCAAACGAACGAAAAAGAGAAACTAAGTTACCAGAGGTTTATTAAATAACCATACGCCGAGTCTTGTTAAGATTATATATACCAATATACATATATATATATATATATTGAATAAAGAAGTAATTCTACATTAAACAAGACTAAAATCTACGGAGAAACCCCGACGATTCAGAAGTCCACTTCCTAATCCGGCAACATCCCTTCTGTGTCTCACGCGAGGCACAACACAGTATTCGCTACAGAGTATATTCTACGGATGCTCTTCTTTTTTCGTAAAACTCGTAAAAAGCTGTCTAAAAATACCGTGATAACCTCCATCCTTTCTATTCTTCGTCTTTCTGATTGTCACTTTTGATTCTCCTTTAACATTGATCGCGATACTAGCATTTCAGTTCTGCGCTTTTTTGAAATTTTTTTCATGACAAGCATTAAATTCGTTCATCTTGGCAATGTATTATCTCACATAATGCCCTTTCTTGCAACTCACGCTCGCCTAACCAGAAAGATTGAGAAATTCGTTCTTTGTAATTTCAATTTTCAGCTTGTTACTTTTTGATTTTTACGACAAAAGCATTTTGGGAAATGTATTCATGCAAGACGATGAACTTTCAATTGATTAATTAACAATATTAAGCAAGGATAATTATACTTTTGATCTTTGTCAATAATGAATTGAATTTTTAGTTTAAATCAAATTGATTTTGTTACTGTGTTTTCCGGTGAATTTTTGTATCTTTGTCAAGAATAACTATGGCCGTTTCTAAAATACATATAAATAAGTTTTTCAAAATCGTGTAATTTAGTCAAAAAATCATAGGAAAATTTCAAAAATAAAGCTTTTTAGATAAAATTTTCTAGTTTATGATACCTACATAAGTTCAAGATTTCCAAAAAAAATGTGTCTTTTTTAAATCATAGAACAGAAAGATAAAAATCATCAATTCCTAATTAAAGTATTAAAGTTAAAATTTTAAGCTACAAAATGTGTTTTTAATTTTTAATATACGATAATTTTTCACCGAGTTCCAACAATTTAAAAATAGCATAATTTTTATAATAGGAAAAGTGTTCCCTATTTTTTTTAGTAGTATTTATATTTATGTGTGTGCATGTTTATATGAGAATTTTACTTTATGGTTACCAAACTAGATGTGACAGTTCATAATTGTGTCTCTTATGATTAATTAATAATAAGTATTTCTTTTATCAGAATGAGAGGTTGCAAATCATGAAGAATCTGTATACGTTTCACACTCCAGATAATTTGCCCAGAAAAACATAAGAATTATAAAATTTTTCACGGCCTTGCGAAAATTGTTTCTTTATTTAGCACGAGCCATCAATGATTCTTTATAGTGCATTAATAATGAAAAACATCCGTTATAACAAATGCAGCATCAGAATTTGATAATTTTTCTACTACTTGTTTCTTACCTAAATCATGTTCACGTCGTGATGCAGTGATATTTGAAATATAAATAATTTTTAATTTATCATTCTTATATGATTGTTTATTCGGCTGTAACTTTCGAAACATACATGGATTTTAGTTAATGTTGATTTTACTGATTGTAAGCATGAGCGTATCATAAGATTTTATATTAATTTTTTGATTTGTAGAGAAATACATTTAAATCGCAAAAATATTTAAATGATTTGTAAATATTTAAGTACGAGCGGCAATACTATTTTAAAAAATATTTAAAAATTAACAGTATAAATTAACAAAATAATATAGTAAATTTGGCTTTGAGAATTGTTATTAGTTTTTTTAATATGTATGTGTACATATAAATAATTTTTAATTTAATTTATATGTACAATATTTTCAAATGTGTTATTTTTAAATTTATAAATTGTTTTTTTTTTATTTTAATTATCTGTTTTATTACACTAACTATTTATATTATTTTATTAGCTAAGAGTAATAAGTAATATCTGTGCTCAAAAATATTGCATGCCCTGAAATTGCATGATTTATTTCTGTAACTGGCAAATGTATGATTTCTTGTCAATGCCGATTTCAATGAGTAAAGTATATAACAAGATTGGTACCATAATTTGTTTTTAATATATATAAAAAGACACTTAGATTAACAAAATATCGTTTAAATAAATTGCACATATTTAATTAGATGTTATGATTTATTTATTTACAATACAATTTTATAATACAAGGAAATTACGACGTAAGGGAAAAACTTATCATTAATAAATAAATGAATATATATTTTTAGAGTTAACTAAAATGTCAATTTTCAATTATACTATAATGCTAGTACATTATAAAACGTTCTCATGTTTTGTAATAATATTTGTTTCTATCATAACGTTGGAGTTAAGTCTTCAAATTATTATCGTTATAATTAAATATTTCGTCACATGTATATTATTATTTATGTTACATTTTTACTTCACAAATATATAATTGTAACGGTTCACCTTTCCCGACGCCGCGGATCGGCTCGCCGGTTCCAGGATTCGGGAGGAAGGGGGAGATTCAGACTCGCTTATTCCTTATTAACAATACTTTGGTTTATTCAAAAAGAAACAAGTAAACAAAATGATTGTTGGCATAAAGCCTAAATAGAGAAACTTATTGACTACTCGGTATAAACGAAATGTTTGTTGGCATAAAGCCTAAATAGAGGAAACTTATTGACTACTCGGTATAAACAAAATAAGGAGGCGTATAGCCTGTAGCGGTGTCCGGAAAGATTTACAAATTACCCGGTATAACTTAGAGATACGGTGTACGGAGGCGTATAGCCTATGGCAGGAAGAAACCGGAAACCGGGAAACCCGGCGTAATGACGAGAAACCCGTCACCCGGTATATAGCAGGAAGAGACCGGAAACCGGGAAACCCGGCGTAACAACGAGAAACCCGTTGCCCGGCGTGTAGCAGGAAGAGACCGGAAACCGGGAAACCCGGCGTAACAACGAGAAACCCGTTGCCCGGCGTGTAGCAGGAAGAGACCGGAAACCGGGAAACCCGGCGTAACAACGAGAAACCCGTTGCCCGGCGTGTAACAGGAAGAGACCGGAAACCGGGAAACCCGGCGTAATGACGAGAAACCCGTCACCCGGTGTATAGCAGGAAGAGACCGGAAACCGGGAAACCCGGCGTAAACAACGAGAAACCCGTTGCCCGGCGTGTAGCAGGAAGAGACCGGAAACCGGGAAACCCGGCGTAATGACGAGAAACCCGTCACCCGGTGTATAGCAGGAAGAGACCGGAAACCGGGAAACCCGGCGTAACAACGAGAAACCCGTGCCCCGATACTAAAGGTAGGAGGCCAGAAACCGGGAAACCCGGCGTAACAACGAGAAGCCCGTTGCCTGGCTAGGAGGTCCGGAACAGGACTGGTGCCGGCTCATCCGTCGAGGCCGGCTTATATACCCTGCCGGCGGTTCCCCCACTCTACATCGAGGCTGTGGTGGGGGGTACGCCGGCGTCGTAGTGGGGAGCCTCTGGGGGTTGTAGTGGGGCGCCCCTGGGGTAGGGTGACCCGTGTATCAGTTATGATTTTGTGCTTAGGGGCGCCTTAGGCGCCATAGCCTCAAGTGGCGGGCGGTGATCGGCCCGCGAGGCGTTAGTAACGGCTACGCCGTTACATAATGTTTTTGTAGACAAAAAATCAATTCGAAAGTCAATTTAACACAAAAAATTAATTAAATATTGAAAATATAAACTGAAAGTTTTTGTTTATATCAAGCTTATTTTTGGAAAAGTGATTTCAAAATCCAACGTGTCAAAATAAATTAAATTATAAGAATTATTAAATAAAAAGTAATAATTAATGTTACATGTTAAGTATATATACATATACATCTAGATATATGTACATAAATTTATGTAATAGCATATAATTATTTTTAATTCCAGAAATATATGTATATATAAACAATTGTGTAAATTAATTTATAATTGTTATTAATATAATTTGTATTTGATGCTTATATTATGTATTCAAGTCGAAATAAATAATTAGAAATAAAACAAAATATTTTATGTAATGATGAAAATTTATTTATACAAAGCTTGATTTACTATACGCAATAATATTTGATTGAGCCTATGTGCTACAAATTTTTGGTAAATTCGTATTACTAGACGTAATCGTATTCGTGATTATGGAGCAACAAAATACTGTATCAAAAATAATCAATAAATGTTAAAAAAAAGAATTCGATAATTATATTTTATTAAGTGATAAAATTTTTCGGTGGGAATAAATATTTTCAGAAAACCGCGAAACGGTTGAAAATGAATTCCGCGCTGATAAATCTTATGCCTATAAGTACATATTGAAGCATGTATGTACATCAATTATTTCTTTATACTTTCTATAATTATTCATTCTTTTTTCTTGGCGTCCTATTTAAATTTTACAGGAAACATTATCGCATATATTTGCTCAATATTTTCTTTCCCCATAATAAAAGCATGATGAGATCTGCAAAATATATACTTATGAAAAAATTCATAACAACATATAAACGCAACCAAACGAATCTATATATAAACTACTTTTAAAAAAAAAATTATACATTATTATTTTGCATTTATGATTTTTATCTTTGTCACATTATTTCCTACATACTTAATTCTATTCACATTTACTACATGTATATGTTCACGTATTATAAAGGTTGTTCCCATAAGAAAATTGCTAAAACTAATTAGCTGTCGATTTTTTAATGCATGGAGCTATTGAGAAAAATTAATTGTTTTGAATAGAGGAAAGTTTGCAGTTTTAATGGATATAAGTAAATGTTTATATACTAGTTTACTTTATTATTAATAGTAATAAAAAGTACTAATAATCACATATGTAAACTAATTAAAATATTTTCAAGTGCGCATTATTTGAATTTATACAAAATCATATTCTTTTTACAAAACTTTTTATAACATCCCCATTTTTAATGTTATTGGCGGTCATTTTAATAGCTGTTATAATAATCGTTGAAAATATTTATCATTAGTTTTATGTGACTTTATGCGATTATTATAGCATTTTTTAAATTTCTTCTTATCAATCAAATATATTAGTATATAAACATTTCATTACATCCATTTACACACAAAACTGCAGGCTTCCTCTTTTCAACACAATTTTTGTTTTTTCACAAACTGCATGCATTTAAGAAATGACAATTAATTAGTTTCATATTTCCTGTGGAACGCCATATATATCCATATGTTTGTCACAAGTTGGGTGTTAAGCGACTATTTATAATTAACTTGTAGCAAAATAATTATTAAATTTTTGATATCAGGAATAATCTAAAATCTAGAATTTTTTAATTTGAATCAATGTCTACTGCGACTTAACTTCTGTAGTATTTGCACTATTCCAAAGCGTTGATGTCTTACAAGACCCCTTTGATATTTGTAATTTTTGCCGCATTTACACGCGTATGGTTTTTCCTCAGAGTGTACTTTTTTTATAAAGTTTTAAGTATCCTTTCTGGACAAATCCCTTTATTGCATTTGCGACACTTGTACTTCTCGCCCGTGTGCGTGTCATTTTTTGATTCTCCTTTATCATCGATCGATGCAGTTCTTTCGGTTCCGGGCCGTTTGATATTTTCCTCCAGACTACGATCAAATTCGTTTACGTTCGCAATGTATTTCATTGGGATGCTTTTTCTTCTCTTGTATAACTATCGCTTGTCTGTCTTGAAGAACCGAGAGCGTCAGCCTTCGTATTTTCGTCTGCCTGTTGTCATTTTTGGATTGGTCGTTCTCATTGATCAATGTAACACTTTTGGTTGTGGGTAGTTTGACGTTTTCTTCCAGCTCAGCATTTGATTTTCCAATATATTTCCTTGGGATGCCCTTTCTTTTTTTCTACAATTAGAGCTTGTCTGTCCAGAAGAATCAGGACGTTTGTCCTTTGTATCGTTTATCTGCTTGTCACCGTTCAATTTTCCAACGATTTTGGAATATGTACTATATCTGTATATGTAAGATGGTGAATGTTTAGTTGACTGGATTTGTTGCCAGAAGGACGATCAATTTTGGATCTTGTCGAAAAATAAATAAATTCTTAGTTTAAATCGAATCTATTGTTGTAATGTGCTTTTTTGGTGAATTTATTGTACCTTTGTCGCAAATAACTAATGGCTGTTTGTTCAATCGTATTTAATCTGATTTTTTAATCTAAAATATGAAAAGTAAAATTAAGTTTGATATCGCATAGTCTTTATATAGTGTGTAACAAATCATTATTGTATTGTGTAATCTTCGCGGCGTTTCATCAATTTTCGTAAAATAAATGTATCAAATATCGAACAAAAAATAAGATTATGCTTTTCATGTCAAAATTTCATGTTTTTGTTAGGTTTCACTCACAATTTATTTGAAAATGTCTGCATATAAATTTGTATAACTACATTGAATTTTTGTTTATAACATTTTTATAAAATTTAATATAAATATAAATACAAATTAATATAAATAAGAAATAAAAATAATCTCAAATGTTGCAATAGATTAATATAAAACTATTTATTTTTATCATAATATAAAGCAATTATACTGTAAGGGCTGCTTTAATAATTAAAGCAAATCTAATATAATTAAAAGAAAATAGGCTCAGTGATATAAAAAACACAAATTACTTATTTATAATTTTATATATGCTAGAGAATTAATATATAATCAAACAAACAAAAATATAAAGCAAAATCATTATTTTTTTAACAAAACATTTAATTATTCAAATATATTATAATGACTTAATTCCGGCTATATCAATAAAATTTACTTAAAACATGTATGCTTAAGACTGCTACATGTACTTTAAAATAATAAAACTTCTAAGATATAAGCAGAAATGTTTTTGATCTACATACGAGTATGTGATTTAATATTTTTGTATAACAATTTTAAAATATTTCTTAAATTTACCAATTTTTTCTTATTTGCAATGCTTAGCCTTGTTTTCTAATGATATTTAATCAATTTTTTGTTTGTCAATTTCAAAATTAATAAATATTCATAAAGTGTTGTCATTCACATAATTATTTCATATCGATTTTGTTATTGATAACATTAAATAAAAATATATTTTTAATTATGAACAATAAAAGATTAAGTAAATAATTTGAGAATAGGTAACAAAACACTTCTATCTACATATTTACAAATTAAGTTTAAAATATTCATCACAATTAAATTTAAATATGTAATAATATAACATCAATCTTTAAATATATGACGTAGAATTAAACTTTATTTTTTTATATCATTAATTTTTCATAAATAGTGACATAGTAAAAAAATATTAATATCATAAACAATCTATTGTCTGCAATGTATATAACATTTAATTTAATCGCGGCATTTAATATTCACTGCGTCTTGCTGCGCTAAAGTTAAACATGTTTAACTTTAACGGTCTCGTCAAGCAAATAACTGAGCGATTTTGCACCAGCATCAAAAAACGCTCCGTGTAAAAATGGTAGCGAATAAATAAATAACCAGGCGAGTAGCGAATAATTCGGCATCCTGCGCATGTACGAGAAAAATTTTTGCCAAAACGCTTGCGACTTTATTTATTTTTTTTTTTTAATTAGCAACGTGTAAATGATTTAACGCTAGCGACTTCGTCAACCAGAAATTTGTTTTGAAAGAGCAAAAGGCTTGCGATAAAAAAAGCCAGCGACAAGCGTCAAAAGAAGCATCGTGTAGAGCATTCTTTACACGCCGCAATTTCACAATTTTAGACGCTAGCAAATAAAAAACGAGCATCTAGAAAAAAATTTTTATTAGCGGATTTGCTGACAAATTAAGAAATTTGCTCAAAGCGAATAAAAGCAGCATCGTGTAAAGCACACTTTAAGTGTAGATCAGAGTGTATAAAAAAAATGAATTTTCGGGAAACTGACCTGAGTTATACAATCCTCCTGATCCTTCGAAAAGGACGTGAGAGCCATCCTCATTAGCATAAATACTTTTAGTAAAACACATAGTAAGTTTTCTCCTCTTATAGATGTTTGCACTCAATTAGCTTTCATTCTTGACTGGTGACCAACCGCTATTAAATACCATAGAATCTTCTCAATGATTTAAATATATTAATCAATTCAATATTCCTTCAATGTTTCTTGCAAAGTCGAATCTAGATCGCGCGAAGCACTCGTTTCGGATGAAAGACATGAGAGGGCATAGAAATGAACAATAAATTGAACAATTTTTTTAAAAAAGTTTTTTTATAAAAATGCGAAAATGATATTAATATGTAGCAATTCAAGTACCTACCAAGCTTATGTTATTTTGACATGCATTTGTGCATATGTAGAAAAAAGGGGCGTCAATTGCTAATAGTGTCTCGGATGAGAAAATATCTAGATCCGGCTTTGATCATTTGTGTAGATACTAAATTATTAGCTGACACTTGTTTCTCGCGCGCTTTGTGCGCTCGGTATATAGTTGCGGATTTATGAGGATGCGCAAATAACAATTGGAATAATTTAAATTCGAAAGACTCGGGTTCAGTTTTTGATTCAACGACTTTCGGATCATTATTTTTTTCGCCTTTTTTTCTACAAATGATTAGGGGAAAATAAGCGAATTCTCGGTGTAATTAACGTCATCCGCGTTTAGCTCTTATAGCTTATTTATTCTTAATATACTTTTATTTTTAGTATGTTAAAGCTTGTATGTTTTTATTTATTTAGAGTTTGCCACATTATTTTTTATACTATTAATATACTTTTAAACTTGAACTAATAATCTACATATGTTAGTTTTTTAAAGATTTTTCTTGTGTTTTTAATGTTTTCTAAAATTTAACTTGTATGTTTTTTATGTGTTTTCTTTATTTTATCATGATTTGCTTTACATTTTTATATTTTTACGCGACAAGGAGGCAAGTATATTTTAAGCCGAAGTTCTATACTTACTTACTTGTCTATACTTCTATCTATATCTATACTAATATACATATAAAGAAGTAAAGTTTGTTTGTCTGAGAAACTAATAAATTTTTTACTGGTGTATATCCTTCTGAGTAACATAGCCTATGTACTTAATCGTCTTACAACTTCTAAAAATGTGCGCGTTGTACAAAAAATGCGTTCTTTGCTCTTTATATTTTCCAATAATTTAATAATTTAGCGTAAAAACTACACGACCAATTTTGATAAAATCTTCACCAGTACATTTGTATGAATATAGTATGAATTATTTACGCTGCAACGTTAAATTATAAAATTGTTGGAAAAATATAAAGCGTAAAGAACGTAAAGAATTTTTTTGTACAATACGCGCACATTTTTAGAAGTTTGCAAGACGATTGCATATAGCCTATGTTACTCAGGAAGATCTAAGTTATTCACCTGTAAAAGATTTTTTCTAATCGGTTGAGTATAGTTTCTGAGATTACCCCAAACAATGAAACAAACAAACTTTATCTCTTTATATATTATTAGTATGGATTAAATAAAGTTTTCTTAGATATTACACGTCATATGCAATTTTTTTTTTTTAATGATATTTATTAAAGTATATTTAATATGATTAAAAGTAAATACATAATTATATGTATATTCTAATAACGCAATAATCATTAGAATTATTTCATTTGCGATGATATACATATGTAAGAAATATGGACAACAATATAATTCTCTACAATTTCTTTCTAAAATAATTACAATTGAGCTTTACATTTTACTATGCAAAAATACTTTACCCTAAAAATTATAATTATATACTTTATTAGATGTTATATATTAATATTTATTCAAATTTATTTTGAATTTTATAAATATTTATTACTGTTGTTATTATATAATTATACTTTATATTAATTACAATTATATGTAATATTTTATAGATTAGATTAGATATTTCTTTATTGTTCCCAATTTGGGTTACAATTTTCCATACAAAATTTTCTTAAAATTAACCCTACGCCGCACACACACACATCGCCTACTTATCTGCTTTACACTATTTCTTATACCATTATTATCCTACCTTTCTTATACTATTTCTTATCCTACTTGTCTTATGCTACTATTTCTTATATTACTAAATACCGCTTATTGCTTATTTCTATTTTTTGGACCTTCGCTTCCGGTTTATGCTTTGCTTCTTACTCTCTGTTACTTTTCTCTCCCCTCATACTCACCCTTCTCCCTCTCTCTCTCACTCACATTCCTCTCTCTCTCTCATTCTCTCTCTCTCACCTTCTCCTTCTCCTTCCCTCTCCCTTTCTTTCACCTCCCTCTCTCTTTCCTCCCTTCTCCACCCTTCCATCTCTAACAGCCATTCTTCTCCTTCTCCCTCTTCCCCCAGAATTTTCTCCATCTTTTCCTGCCAGCTCTCCCTGTTTCCCCTCTTCTCCCCTTCTGCACCTTTCTATCACATGCTCCCATGTCTCCTCCTCTCCTCCACATACTCTGCATTTTCTTTTTTCTTCCTCCTCCCAACCCAATAGTTGCTCTCTTTTAATTCATTCCCTAACCTATATCTTGCTAGTCTCCTCCATCTCTCTTCCGACCATCCTTTCTTTAGGTATTTTGGGATTCCTTCTCCTTTTATCATCTTGTACCATTTATTGTATTTAGATTCCCTTTATCTTCTGCCATCTTTCTCTTCTTTGTATTTCCTTTTCTTTTCCTTCTACTACCTTAAACTCTACCATTCCCTCTTTTCTCTTCCATGCTATCCCCTCTTTCCAAGCACTTCTCTCTTCGAAGAAGCTTTTTCTTTCTTTTTCCCATTCTGTTAGCCTCCTGTCCTCCTCTGCTCTCTCTTTTATCTTTTCTAAGCATCTTTTGGCTAGCCCCCCTCCTTTTCCTTCTTCTAATCTTTTTTCAAAATTCCATGCTCTTCTTGCTGCCCTTCCTCTTAGTTTATCTCTTTGCATTTCCTCTCTTACTAGGTATTCTGGTGTTCTCCAGTCCACTCCTATCACCCATCTCAAGTACCTTTCTTCTACCTTTTCTATCTCCTTTCTGTTCCCCCATCCCCATATTTCCGCTCCGTATCCCAACACCGTCCAGATCAATGTGTCGAACAGCCATATTCGTCTATTTATATTCCTTCCGAATTTCCTTTTTCCAATCCCCCATACGTTTCCTGCAACTCCCATTGCCTTTCTGATTCTGTCCTTTATGTGCTCTTCCTGTCTGCCGTTTCTCTGTAGTGTGTATCCTAAGTATTTGAACGCTTTTACCTCTTCTATCTTTTTTCCTTCCCATCTCCAACTTGTTTTCTTACTTCTGCCCCCTCCCTTTTTAAATACCATTACCTTCGTTTTATCCGTATTCAATTCTAGTTTCTTTTTTCCCATATATTGTTCCATTTTTTCTAACATTGCCCTCATTTCTTGTTCCTCCTCTGCTAGAATCACTACGTCATCTGCGTACGCTAAGCTAACGAGTATATTTTGTTCTTTCCTAGTTTTACTCCTCCCCATCCCCCTTTTCTCAATTCTTCCTCCAGGTCAGCCATTAGTAGGTTGAACAGCATCGGGCTCAGCGGGCATCCCTGTCTTATCCCTTTTGCCATCCAAAATTCCTTCCCTATTTTTCCCCCTACTTTTACCCCACTTCTTGTTTCTCTTAATACTTCCTCTATTCTTTCTATTAAATCCTCTCCTATTTCTCTTTCCTTCAATGCTTTTATTAGCGTTTTTCTGTCTACAGAGTCGAACGCCGCCTTCAAATCCACAAAGCATGCTATCAATTTTCCTTTTTGTTTTCCAAGCTGTTTTTGTACTAGATAGTTTAATACGTATACATTGTCCATCACTCCTTTTCCCTTCCTGAATCCCATCTGGTTCTCCGGTAGCTTTCCCTTTCTTTCGACCTCTTCTGTTAACCTGTCTGTTATTATTGATACGTATATTTTATATAGTGTCGGCATCAGTGTCACTCCTCTGTAATCTTCTACTTTTTTTCCTTCTCCTTTTTTCCTTATCGGCACGATTACTCCATCCTTCCACCCTTCTGGCCATCCTTCTCCTCTCCATACTCTCTCGCATATTCCTCTTACCCACTTTTCTATTTCTTCCCCTCCATATTTCCAGACTTCATTTGGAATTCCATCTTTTCCCATTGCTTTGTTGTCTTTCATTTTGCTTATCACCTTTCTCACCTCCTCTTTTCCTATTTCTCTTCCTTCTTCCTTTCTTCCTTCTTTTCCTGCCCCATTTATAACCTTCTGCTCCACTCCTCCTAGGATATTCATAAAATATTCCCTCCATTCTTCTTCTTCTATCTCCTCATTTACTTTCTTTCTTTTCCTCCTTTCTCTATTCACTATTTCCCATACCTGTTTGTCTGTTCTTGCTTCTCCTATTTCCCTTATTAATCTTTCCTCTTCCTCTTTTTTCCTCTCCTCGCATTTTTTCCTGAATGCTTTCTTTAGTTCTTTATAATCCTCTTCCTCTCCTTTTCCCTTTCTCCATTTCCTTAGGCTTTTTCTCATTGTCTTGTCAATGTAATATTTTATATTTATGTTATTATTAATGTATAGAAACACAATTATTATGTAAAAATAAATATATACTTATTTTACTGATTTTACTTAATTCTTCAGCCGCAGATAATAAGAAAAGAGGTTATTCCACGGAAAAATATTACACCCGTATTTTTTTTAGCTGCGTATCTCGACATTTAGGAGGTAAATTACCCCCTTGAAAAAATCGGTTTTTTTTTTTATTTTTTAGCCAATACTGTCGAAACGGTAAAAGATATAAGAAAATGTTTTGAATAAAAATTGGATGGTTTTTAATATTTTTTAAAACAGTGTAATCAAATTTTGCAAAAATGTCAAATCCCTCTCCCTCTCCCTCTTCATACTGCACTATTTTAAAGAATATTAAAATCCATATAACTTTTATTTGAAACATTTTTTTTATACTTTATACCGTTATATCTTATACCGAAATAAAAAAACCAATTTTTTTTCAAGGAGGGTTGTTTTATCCTCTAAATGTCAAGATACGCAGTTAAAAAAAATACGGGTTTAATATTTTTCAATGCTTCAAAACATATTCCAAGTTCATTAAAATCAGGATCACTTCCAATCGTTCCCTTGTTAGTTTTAACAATATTAGTTCAGTCAGTAATATTGAATTTTTCATTAGCTTTCATGAAATAGGCGTCTACGATTTACCTGCGATGATTACACTTATTACAAATATGAGATCACAATCATTGCACGCGTACATTGGTCATTCTATGGGTGAATCTGTTTTTTACGTAATGGCAACAGAGCGTCCAAAAATTGCTAGAATGGTAAAAATGATGTTCAGTTTTGGACCAGGAATTTTCTTAGATCATATGAGAGGTCCACTACGATCGATGTTTTATTTGGTGAAAAAGATGCAGGTAATAATATGTAAAAATAATATACTACTTTGAGCTAGAATAAAATTAAGTAAATTGCATTTTGAATAGAAGATACCTTTAATTGCAGCCAATATTTCGAGTTTTGTTCCATGACGAATTACTCCCACAAAAAGTTTTTGAAACGGCAATGGCATTAATCGGCTGCAACTCAAATTTCCTTCTATCAGAGATGTGCGCTATTTTCATATTTTCAGTCTTCGGTTACGACCGTGAGCAGTTTACTTACGTGAGTAATAACTGAGTAAGTATTCGTCTGCAAATTATAATAATAAATTTAAAAGGTTTTAATATGCGAATACAAAATCATATCAAACAATTTTCAAACCGTTGAACGAGAATATATCACAGATAAAAAATTAAGAAAACGTTTTGAAGCTTGATCTTTTATTGTGTGTATACACTCACACACACTTACATATATATATATATATATATATATATATATATATATATACAATATATATATTTTAATTTGCTGTTTAGACTCAGCTGCCTGTAATCGTGAGTCACATACTTGTCAGTCTTTCGACTAAGACAGTGGTGCACATAACGCAGGAAATCCAATCGGGCAAGTTTCATCGATACGACTACGGTGCCACAAAAATCTCTTAATCTATTCGATAGAACCTCCGGATTATGATTTATCGAGTGTTACGGTGCCGATCGTGATATTCTATGCTAACAACGACTTCCTGGTCGATCCCATTGTAAGTAATATATGTACAAGTATTATAATTTTGTTGTAAAAAATATGCATTGATAAAACGAGAATTATTACATAATAAGTTAAAATATAAAATTGAGAAGTTGAAAGAATTATTAATTAGTTTGGAAGAATAATATAAGTAGTTATTAAAAGAATTAATTTAATTATATAAAAGAAATTTGCATAATAACTTAAAAAATATTTCTTTAAGAATGTGAAGAGGTTGTATAATTTACTGCCCAACGTAATAGATTTGTACAATGTGCCGCGGCCCAGTTTTAATCACGTGGGCTTTATATGAACCGAGGATGCACCTATACTTGTGTACAAAAGAGTTTTTAAAATCATGAAAAGGAAATATTTAAATAATGTAACAACGATATGATAATAGGTACATTGCGCTGATCTGGATTATGGAAGTTAAATAAATAAATAAATAAATAAATAATAAATAAGTAAGTAAATAAATAATAAATAAATAAATAATAAATAAATAAGTAAATAAATGATAAATAAATAAATAATTTATTTCAGTGATTAAAAGTGCTAAAAACATGGTTGCCTTTTGTATTATATTATTATAATTTTAACAATTTACAGATTTTTTATACATATACATTGTATTATATAAATATTATATTTTCATATAATATATAAAAATCTACTAATACAGTCGGACTTCTTATCCTACGACTCTTTTATGCTACGTACCTTTGATATATACTAACCTTTGATCCTGCGACAAAAAAGCCTCTCGATCATGTTACGACCGCGGAAGGAGAACCGTATCCCCACTTCTTATACATACATCATGCTCATTCTTATTCATCTTACGCACTTCGCACGATTCGGACATATTCGGAACCCGAATGGACTACAGAGTAAAAATCTCTCTTTTTGTCGTAGAATCAGAGGTTTCTCAGACTGGAAATGTCGTAGGATAAAGGCCGTGGCACATAAAAAAAATGTAAGCAGTAAGATTTAAGACTTAAGAATTTCATCCATATGGAATTCACAGAGCTGCTTAAGTTTCAAAATGGCTGCCTTACTGCTCGACCGTGATTAGTCGATTCGCTTAAGTTCTACTGCTTATACTGCTTACGTTTTTTTATGTGCCACGGCTTTAAGAGGTCCGACTGTACTGTCAAACTGTTCAATCTACTGAACGTTGTCAATAGTGCAGTGCATTCTCTCCAACAATATATACATATATATATATATATATATATATATTTTTGCTATTATTAGCATATCACAAGTTATCGATACAGCATTAATAAGCAATGAACAAAATGTTTGCACTCAGTCTGTATTAATTTTGCTCACTTGTTTTCTGCCTTTTTCAATAATACATATCTCGACCTTCCGGAAAACTCTCTCGATTTGTCCGTTTTTTACTATTTAATAGTGTTAATTATGGATAGAATAAGATTGATAGGGTTTATGTATTTGCTGTCGTTTTACGGTTGTATTGATGGAGATGCGACCACCGAGCCAAACAAGTCCATAGAAAGAATAATTCGATCTAAAAGGAACGACGAGCCCAATTCCGATTTAATTCTCAGCACTGTAAGTATACATTTTAATTAAATGAAACGAGGATTAAAGTTTTCATTATTCCAATTAACTGAACTTCTACAACGCTGTCACACATTGAATAAAAAACGCGATCATGTACATGGTATCACTTAATTCACGCTTACTAATTTAAGTACATAAACGTTATTTCTTACCAAAAAATCTATTTTTCTATACGTTTTCTTCTATATTATTTAATAAAGGAATAAATATTGAAAAAAATAGAGCAAAAATGCCGAGCTTTAGCATATGTAGATGTACTTATAGTGGGCGCGAATTAAGTGACACCCTGTATACCGCTTTTGCCGCTTATATTGTTCACAATCAAAATCAAAATTTCCCAAAATTTCATGTACATCATCGTTAAGTAAGTAATCTTTAAAAATTATTATTGTTTTTTAGAACACACACACACACACACATGGTGTTTTACAAGTTTTGCATAAAACATTTTTTTCGAAACTAGTACTATATGCAATAAATAACAAATGTTCATTTTTAAGACTGTTTTTGTTATCACGATTAATAATATTTCAAATAATATACTGATAAAGAACATCCCATTAAGTATATTCTTGCATGTTACAAATATCTAATTAAAAAATATTTCTTTAGAGAATTTTTCTCTTAAATTAAGAGGATCCTTTTGACAGATATGTACAGATTTTTTTCTATGAATAAATTCTAAAATAAACGTAAAATATTTAAATAACATTTTTATTTATGACAGATCGCTGCCCTGCAATTGCATGTTTAACTGTAAAATGTAACGTATTTCCAAACTTATGGAAGGTACTGTATATGCAAATTGTAAACGTGAGAAGCAGTTTTTTAATTCATTAAATACCTATTGACATATATGAATAATGATATGTTAAAGAAAATCTCCATATTTTTTTTTAAACGCAATTACACGTGTGTTATCTTTTTTACAGCAGATGATTTCTCTCATTATGTTGTGCATAAAATTAGTGGAATAAGATAATTAGAAAATAAATGTTTTACTAGATATTTTTCAGAGTTTAAATAAAATTTATATCGAATTAAAGTATAAAATATCTTGTGAATTATATATTTTTTAATTCTATTCTTTTAATTTTTTAGACAGAATATTATGAGAAATCGATTTAAAAAATATATTAAAAAATATATTATTTTAAAAATTCAAGATTATTTTATCTGCACTTGGTAATACTATATCTAAAGTGTCCAAATGTTGACATCAGTAAATAAATGTTTTTAAACTACAATTTCTATCTAAAACATTTTTTTATAAAATGTATTTTTTCCAAGACCAGGGTCTCGATCTTTGTCAATGATGAATTGAACACTTTGTACTGTACGTAATGATTGCACGCAACTGCTATACTTCCAATAGCTACTTATACGAGTACATTCATATTGCAATGCTGCTTATCATAATAATATTACCTTCATGAATTCCTTTAGAAGAAAAATATACATATATACAGAATGATTCAAAAATACAAGTGTAAAAACTTTGAAAAATTGTTTATGAAATATCATGCTAAGTACATATAATTTTATAATAAACATATATAGATTCTATCTTTAATGTAGAAAGTATAGATGTTTCAAAATCTTGTCACACTCCTAGTAAGCCACGTAGAACGTGACCTTGAGAAATCAAAATATAACATCATTATTTATTTAAAGATTAATTTGATCGATAAATATTTAAAAAGTGTTTAAATATTATTAATTTTTTTGGTTTTTATATAAATGTTACACAGATCGAATTTTCATAGGTTTTAATGAGTAGCCAGGGATTAAATTATATAACAAAAGTGTTTTTGTTATTTTATATTATATTATACTCTCATTTTAGTGATTCTTCTTTCAGCCAGAGATAATAAAGAAAACGGGTTATCCCACGGAAACTCACGTTGTAACAACAGAAGATGGCTACATTTTGACATTACATCGTATCCCAGGTGGCAACAGCTCTCTACCTGTATTACTGGTACACGGTACTTTTTGCGATGACACTATTTGGATCGCTCTTGGCAAAGGCAAAGCACTCGGTACGACTTTTTATTTAATCATCGAAAGATATACTAACAATGTCGATCAGATCACATCGTTAATTTTACTTTTAATGAAAAAATATCTAAGAAAAAATATTAAATAAAATGAAGAAACAAAAATATTTTAATGTATTTTTAAGTGAGTTACATTTTTAGTTTATCTTATTTTTTGAAATTTTTTGAAATTTAAAAGTTGAATTTCTAAAATTTGTTACATGACAGGTGTATATATGTATATTTTATATATTTACATAATTTACATATATGATTATATATATTTAGAACTGTAATAAGTGAATTATGAATCAGATTACGGTCTTAATATCTTGTTATAAAAATATTTCTACGTAAAAATATGGTAAGAAATATAAAATATAAGAAAACAGATGCAAATAAAACATTGCAAATATTTTTTTTCATTTTGTGTTCTAGCTTATTTATTAGCGGACCAAGGGTACGATGTTTGGTTGGCTAATGTGCGTGGTACTCCTTATTCGAAAAAGCACGTTTCCCTATCACCGTCAGATTGGAAATATTGGGATTTTAGGTTTTCTCATAAAATAAAAAATAATAATTTTTTGAAAAAATAAATAATTTTTCTTTTGGCAAAATTTATAAATGCAGATTATATACAGAAGTATATATACATACTTGTGTGTATATATTTAAATATTTCATGATAATATATGTATTTTCTATCAGCTTTCATGAAGAAGGCATCTATGATTTACCCGCAATGATTACATATATCACGGATATGAGATCACAACCATTGCACGCGTACATTGGTCATTCTAAGGGCACATCTGCATTTTACATAATGGCAATACATCGTCCAAAAATTGCTAGAATGATAAAAATGATGATCAATACCGGTCCAGCAGTTTTCGTAGATCATATGAAAAGTCCACTACGACCAATACTTTATTTGATAAAAGAGTTTCAGGTAACAATATAATATATGTAAGAATACTATTAAAAAATAAATCATATTGTAAAATAACTGTTTAGAACATTATTCTTCTGTAAACAAAAAATTATTTTTTGTCTCAATTTTACCTGTAAAAACACACGAACACATTATTTCTCTAATATTCTCTTAAACACCATAAATATATACATATAAGTAAATATAGCTTACAATTTGTTTTAAAAGTTGAGTGCTAGAAATTATAAAAAACTATGAAAATTATTTTTGTTGTTACAAAATAATGCATAAATAACACAACATTCTACATATCTTGTCCAGGATTAAAAAAATTACTATATAAAGTACCTCGTTGCCATTATTTGTTAATAATATTTTTAAAAACTAATTTGTTAAAATATCTTTAACCTTATGTGTTATTTCAAAAGATTGATATGACCAACTAATTTATTAATCTACTTAATTTGAACATAAAAAAATTTATAAAAATTATAAAATCTGATTTGGAATATAAAACTTTAAAATTTATTGAGCTTGTGTATTAACTTTGAAAAATAATTAATTTTCTGTTTAAAAATAATTAATTCTCTGAATTAACGCTTCTATAATTTATCTTAATTTGTATAATAATATTCTTAAAAAAATCTTTATTTTTTTTATTCTTTAAATATATACTAAAAGTTTTAACAAGTATAGATTTACGAGTAAATTATCATCATGAAATAAAGAGATTTTTTATTGCAGTCCATATTGCGAGTTTTGTTCCATGACGAATTATTCCCGGAATATGTTAATAACATACTAAAGACGTTACTCGGCTGCAACCTGAGTTTTTACCAAGCGGAGTTGTGCGCCAATAATTTCTTATTTATCCCTTTCGGTTACAACCCCGAGCAGCTAAATTTAGTGAGTAATAATTCTTCTGCAAATTATAATAATAATTTAAGAAGACTCTAATATACTTTCTTATATTAGAGTCTTCTTAAACAAAATTGGATGTGAAAATGGCTAATAAGAATTGATGCATATATTAAACACGACAAACTTGTCTTTATATTTTTCTCTAATTATTTTACACCAAAAAACTATTCTATTTTTATTTTTCTTTATTTGCTTTGTAATTCTTTTTTAAATATTATGTATTAAGGCGATGCTGACCATGATGTTTTACCGATTTTGAGTTCAAGTGCTTATTTTTTTTTATTGGCTATTATACAGATTGAAAAATTTTTTTCCACGGGGAGTAGTGTAATTTCGTATAAAAAAACAATAACAATAAATTTAAAAATTACAGTTTTTTTATAGGCCTCTTGCATCAGCTCATAACAATACTTATTTAATACAAAAATGCTGCAGTTTATTTATGCACAAAATATGGCGCTCCCAATAGAGATGAAATGAAAGAATAATACAGAAGTAATAAAAATGAGATTAAAAGCATGTATCAAAAGCATGTAGCAAAAAATTCGTACTTGAATTAATTATGTATGTATATTTGCGTGCGAAATTGATGTCGAGGCATAAAACAGCAAAACTTAGTTGCCGGACAGCGCTTCCCATTTATTATTATCAGTACTTTTATTGTGGAGAATTTTTCAATCTGTATAATCAATAAAAAGTGAACGATCTATATAACCTAATTTAAAGTCGATAAAACAGTACAATGGTAGCATCCCCTTAATATAACTGAAGAAGACTTTAAAAATTATTTATTTATTGTATAAAATAATATAAAATTATATTTAAAAATTAGAATATATTATAAATTTAAAATTTAATATTAGAGAAAAAGAAAAAAGGAAAGGAAAATTTAAATATTATTATTTAATTATATTATATAAAATAATTAGAGATGAGTGTACACAGACAAGTTTGTCGCGCATAATATATGCGCCTGATTTTTATTTATTCTTTTTATACCTATAATCTTCCGTAGAATATCGCGATGCAAGAATGATCCTTACGTTTCAGGATCGCGCAATTACACTTCACATTGAATCTTGTATTTACATACATATTTGTATGTATGTATATGTATATATGTGTATATTTGTAGTAAATATTCATATGTGTTTTTAATCCCTATTTAGACTAATCTGCCCTTTATTGTGAGTCATATGCCCGTCACCACCTCGCTTAAGACTGTGGTGCACATCGCTCAGATAATCCAATCGGGTACGGCTCGTGAATATGACTACGGTGCCACGAAAAATCTCTTGATATATAAATCAGTGGAACCTCCAGAGTACGATCTATCGAAAGTCGCGGTACCGATAGCGTTATACTACGGCAAAAACGACTTGTTTGTGGATCCTATTGTAAGTAAATTGAAAAAAGTATTTATATTTATTTGATAAATAGTGTAGAAATTATTAGATTTTATAGTATAGAGATTGTGACTTGACTTTGTATATACAAGGTGTCCGGTAACTAACGGACCAACGATCACAAATGGATTCTTTGATCAATTTGGGAACGATTTTTCCTCAACGAAAATGTCGAAAAAGGTCATCATTTTTTACAACTTTCCAATATTTGTCATTATGTATCTTTATAACTAAGCCTCACATTAAAATCCCTGAAATCTCTACCTGAAATTAACTGAAGAATGTAATTATGTTAGACTTTTAACTCCAAAACGTTTAGTTTTCAAAAAATCCATTTTTTTCAATCGCTTATAACTCGAAAATTATTGACTTCTCAACATTTTTGCTAAGGAAAAATCGTCTCCAAATTGGCCAGAGAATCCGCCCTTAATCATTGGTCCGTTAGTTACCGGACACCCTGTATGTAGATAAAATTTCGTATTTTCACAACCGGAAATATAGCTTAAAAGAAATTACCGTGCATAATTCAAAAATGGTTTTTTCAAGGATGTGAAGAGGTTGTACAATGCACTGCCCAACGTGATAGATATTTACGAATTGCCCAATTTTAATCATCTGGACTTTATATTTGCGAAAGATGCGCCAAAGCTTTTGTACGAAAGAGTTTTGAAATTCATGAAAGGGAAATATTCAAACAATGTAACAACGATATGATAATAAAATACATTGATGATCTGTATATTGCACGCTAAATTCCAGTAATGAACACGATTGATGTCACTTGCATTAATTTCAATTAAACAAGCTTATAATATAATTTAGCATTGTTTAAAATTTGTACTTCCGAACTAACAATAACAATTTCTTAATTTCTCAATAGCCGGTATTAATCGATAAATATTTATTGCTTACATAAACAAATTATAAATAAAAAAAATTAAATAATTTAATTCTGTGATTTAGAATACTCAAAAATATCGTTCGCTAGTTGTCTTTTTATATTATATTATTATAATTTTAGCAATTTATAAATGTTTTATACATATATTGAATTATATATTATAGATATATTGAATTACATAATTATTATATCTTCATATAATATATGAAAATTAACTAACGTAGACTATTGAATCACTGAACGTGGTTAATAACGCAGAGAGAGGGTGCATTCTCTCTTTCTATCAATATATAATTAATTTTTTCTATTGGCATAATATTACACGTCATCGATGCAGCATTAATAAATAGAGGACAGAATGTTAATGCGCTCAGTCGTCATTATTCATTTCGCTTACTTATTTTCTGCCTCTCTTCGATAATAGATATTCCGATATTCCAAAAAACTCTCTCGAGTTTCCGTTTTCATTCACTGTTTAGCATTGTTAATTATGGATGAAATAAGATTGATAGGGTTTATATGTTTGCTGTCGTTTTACGGTTGTCTTGATGGAGATGCGACCACCGAGCCAAACGAGCCCGTGGAAAGAATAATTCAATCTAGAAGGAACAACGCTGAGCACAATTCTAATTCAATTCTCAGCACTGTAAGTACACACTTTTAACTAATTAAAATGAGGATTAAAGTTTTTATTAAATAATGATTGAAATGATTTGGTATGATGTATCAATCCGCCAGTATAAATGTAAACCACAATTAAGTATTAACAAAGATGCAATTTAATTTGACCAAAAACTGGCTATTCATTTATTGAAAATAAGTACACACTACGTTTCAACCCATATTGTGGTCCTTTTCAAGTGCTAGTTCTATTTTTAATTAATGTAATTGCTGAATAAGAACAAGTATGTATTACAGATCAAATTTAGTGTTAATGTAATGTTAATTTTGCTTGCCAAATTATGTATTTTTGTTTTCTAGCACTTGAAAAGGACCACAATGTGGGTCGAAACGTAGTGTGTACTTATTTTCAATAAATGAATAGCCAGTTTTTGGTCAAATTAAATTGCATCTTATTATTTGTTAAAATTTTATCACTAGCAATCAACAATTAATTGGGACAATTAAGTATGTATGTAATCATAAAAAACGACTAATACTGGACAAATAATTTCTTTATTGAAATCAAATTAACATGACGTTTCGACCTGTGGTTTAGATCATTTTCAAATGCAGTAATAATTGAGATGACATAACAAGTACAGCGATGAGAAAAAACTTATAACATGTATCACAAATATAAAAATATAAAAATATATCAAATTAAACGTGTCTAAAAAGACGTCTCGTCAATACAGAGTGTGTCCAAATAATTTATTATTTTTATTTGGACACGTTCTGTATTGATGAGACGTCTTTTTTTAGAATCGATTTAAAAAATACATTAAAAATTACTATGATTCTATTTTAAAAATTCAAGATTATTTTACCTGGACTTTGTAATACTATCCAAAGTCCAAATAATGAGATCAGTAAATAAATGTTTTCAAACTACAATTTTTATCTAAAACATTTTTTTATAAAGCTTATTTTTTTCAAGACCGAAGTCTCGATTTTTATGAACGATGAATTAAACTATTTTAAAAATTCAAGATTATTTTACCTGGACTTAGTAATACTATCCAAAGTCCAAATGATGAGATCAGTAAATAAATGTTTTTGAACTACAATTTTTATCTGAAACATTTTTTTATAAAACATTTTTTTCAAGACCAAAGTCTCGATCTTTATGAACGATGAATTGAACACTTTGTACGTAATGATTGCATGCAACTGCTATATAATAGCTACTTACACATTCAATGTTATAGTGTTGCTTATCACAATTGATTCCTTTCGTTAACTTCTTTATGAGAATATACTACTATATTAACTTCTTTATGTAATACTACATTAATTTCTTTATGAGATATATGTATATTTTTCGTGAGGAATAATATACATATATACAGGATGATTCAGAAGTACGAGTGTAAAAACTTTGAAAGATTGTTTGTAAGATCATTCTAAGTATATATAATTTTATAATAAACATATATAGATCCTATCTTTAATATTGTAAGAAGTATAGAAGTTTCAAAATTTTGTTACACTACGAGTAAGTCACGTGATTCGCAGAAAGTGACCTTAAGAAATCAAAATAAAACATCATTTATTTAATAATTAATTTGATCAATAAATATTCAAAATGTGTTCTCTAAGCTTGAATACAGGCATTGCAAACACAAATCAAAGAACCATATACACGATACATTATTTTGTCATGCGAATTTCATTTGCTTCAATAGTCTTTAAATGCATACTTCCACTGATACATTGTTTCCTTATTTTTACAGCCTGTTTTTCAATAAAGCAAAGTTCAGTTTTCATACTTGGATATTGGTTTGCTGTTTATCTTTCATATAGGTTATTAGATAAGTTTTCTTAATTATTATACGTCATACGCAGTTTCTCTTTCATATATCATTTATTGTAGTCTATTTAATGATTAAAAATTTAGTGATTAAAAATTAATAAATAATTATATGTGTATTTTAATTATAGAATAATCATTAAAATTATTTCAGTTACGAAGATATATGTAAGAGAGAGATATGGACAACAATAAAAAATAATCCTCTACAATTTCTTTCTAAAATAATTTTAATTGAGTTTTACACTTTACTTTGCAAAAATACTTTAATTATCCTATAATCTTTAAATATTATAACTATATGCTTAATTAGATAGCATTAATGTATATATTTCATATATTTTAGATTTTATAATAATTCATTATTATTATTACCAAATAATTATTCTTTATATTTATTATATATTATATTTTATATTTATATTGTTACTGCAAAACGCTACATTATTATGAAAATAAATATTATGCTCTCATTTTATTTTGTCTTTTAGCCAGAGATAATAAAAAGAACAGGTTATCCCATCGAAACTCACGTTGTAACAACAGAAGATGGCTATCTTTTGGCGTTTCATCGTATAATCTCTAAAAACTCACCTTTAAAAAAAGGTAAAAAAAGGCGACCAGTTAAGGGCACGCCATTAACAAAAATTATCCATTGCAAACCCATGTAGAATCCTATCCTATTGCAAACCCATGTAGAATCCTATGAAAAATTAATCATTGCAAACCCATGTAGAATCCTAGGCAAAATTAACCATTGCAAACCCATGTAGAATCGTACCCATTGCAAACCTATGTAGAATCCTATGAAAAATTAACCATTGCAAACTCATGTAGAATCCTATGAAAAATTAACCATTGCAAACCCATGTAGAATTGTATTAAAAATTATCTATTGCAAACTTATGTAGAATCCTACATTGCAAACCCATGTACAATAGAATTGTATGAAAAATTATCGATTATAAACCCATGTACAATCGTAACAAAAGTAATGAAATAAAAAAAAAATTGCGCCAAGTGAAAGTAGAAACTTGTACCAGTGGAAAATTAAAGTTGCAGACATATATAGAGTCGTATAATGAATCAGTAAAAATTTAAATTTGCAAATGTAGAATCGTACCATAAAAAAACTTATCTTTTAAAAAAAAAGATAAACAAGATGCCAAGTCCATGCGCCATGTGAAAAAGAAATAAAAAAATTTTAGTTAAAAAAACTGGGCGCGCTGCTAAGTTTCAAAATTACAATGCACCTTAAAGTAACATTAATTAATTTAAACACAAAACATATTTTAACTGTAATGAGTTTAAAAGTAACAATTTAATTTTAATATTGTTAGAATACTATTTAGCAGCGCTCCCAGTTTTTTTAACTAAAATTTTTTTATTTCTTTTTCACATGGCGCATGGACTTGGCATCTTGTTTATCTTTTTTTTTAAAAGATAAGTTTTTTTATGGTACGATTCTACATTCGCAAATTTAAATTTTTACTGATTTATTATACGACTCTATATATGTCTGCAACTTTAATTTTCCACTGGTACAAGTTTCTACTTTCACTTGGCGCAATTTTTTTTTTTATTTCATTACTTTTGTTACGATTGTACATGGGTTTATAATCGATAGTTTTTCATACAATTCTATTGTACATGGGTTTGCAATGTAGGATTCTACATAAGTTTGCAATGGATAATTTTTAATACAATTCTACATGGGTTTGCAATGGTTAATTTTTCATAGGATTCTACATGAGTTTGCAATGGTTAATTTTTCATAGAATTCTACATAGGTTTGCGATGGGTACGATTCTACATGGGTTTGCAATGGTTAATTTTGCCTAGGATTCTACATGGTTTGCAATGATTAATTTTTCATAGGATTTTACATGGGTTTGCAATAGGATAGGATTCTACATGGGTTTGCAATGGATAATTTTTGTTAATGGCGTGCCCTTAACTGGTCGCCTTTTTTTACCTTTTTTTAAAGGTGAGTTTTTAGAGATTATATCATTCATTTTTGTATATTTTTATGACCGGAATAGAACAATTATTAAACATGTTTATCTAAACTTCTTTGCTTAAAATGATGTGTACAATCATATCCTAGAATCCTGATCATTCCTCCTAAAGCACCCTATTTATATAAATTTACCCATATGTGTGTGTGTGTGTGTGTGTGTGTGTGTGTACTAATGTCGAGCATTTTTTATACATTTTCTATTAAATTTAGATAAAAGTTGCAGGATTTCGAAAAAGAAAAAGTTGACACAGACTTTTTCCTAAACGGCGATTTTCAAAGTTATTTAAAGGTCACTTATATTTTCAAAATAAAATTACCTTAATTTTTCTCATATAAATCGATTCCTCGCAATATTTACTATAAAAAGTTGTAAAGGTATAATTTTTACATAATCTTACATAAACTTCGAAATATTACAAATATTTTATTTTATGAAATATTTCAGTTTATGTAAAATTAACTATCTTTTAAATTATTCACTTTTAGCCATCTTACCCTTACAACCTTTTATAGTGAATATTGCAACAAATTGGTTTATATATATAATATATATATATAACATCAGTTATTATTAATTGATGTTTACATTTATTTTTAGACTTACTAGAGCTCAAATGCTCCACATTTTTTGCAAAAACTGTTTATTCTACAGATTTCAAATATGCTTTTAAATGATGATTGAATATTTCCTTTTTTTAATTATTTTTATTATTATTTTTCAATCTCAATCAACTTTTATAACTTTATGCCAGCACGATACAAATACATGTGTCTTTATTTTTTTTTATTATTTTCATTATTATTTTTCAATCTCAATCAACTTCTATAACCTTATGCCAGCAGGATACAAATACATGTATGTCTTTATTATTGTATCAACTCTTGTCTTTTCCATGTAACCATGTCTTTATAGTTTGAATTATCCCTTCATCTTCTCAATCTTTCGCAGAGATTTAATTAATTAAATACACTTTACACGAAATAAAGTTTGCTGGAAGATATACAGCAAACGATAACTGTAAAAACATGATTACGTGGAAAGAACAAAAGTTGGTACAGTAAAGGCAAGTAAGTAAGTACATGTAATGTATCGTATTGGCATAACGCTATATCCGCGGAGCAGATAATGTGGCTGTAGAGGTAGTCTGCAGTGCAGCTAATGTGGACGTAGATGTTGATTGAGATAATTGTCTAATATAAAATAGAATTTAAAAATTTAGTTTAAAAAGCTGTTGCATATATAAATAAAGTTTATTTTTTCTAAATTTGGAATATGTTTAATTAATTAATTTTTTAAGTCTATGTTTAATAAATTTTTTAAGTCTGTATTCAATAATTTTATTCATTTGATAAATACATGTATGTCTTTATTTTGATATGTTTAATATAATTAGAAATTCATTATTAATTAGATATGTAAACTATAAATTCATATATAATATTTGAAAATATATGTGAATATTTAAATTTTTATCTTCTCCTTCCTCTCCTTCAATCTCTTTAATATCAATAGGTGTATGTGTGTACACGCGCGCACATTTGTACGTATTTATTTAATTATTGGATAGTTGAGAGTACTTAATTGATAAAAAATTATGACAATAATAATCCTTGTTTTTTTTCTTATTATTTACTCAGATTTTTTTGTCTATCTTATAAGATAAACACTTTAGAGATTGAATATTTCAAGTAAACTAATTGTAAGTAAATTTCACATTAATGCATATAGATGTTTAATCATGAATGTACTAAATAAGTACACAAGACGAACAGTGAGTGAGTGAGTGAGAATGAGAGAGAGTGTGTGTGTGTGCGTGTGTGTGTGAGAAAGAGAGAGAGAGAGAGAGAGAGAGAGAGAGAGAGTTAGCCAACATAACCCCGCACGCTGCCGATCATGAATGTACTAAATAAGTACACAAGACGAACAGTGAGTGAGTGAGTGAGAATGAGAGAGTGTGTGTGTGTGCGTGTGTGTGTGAGAAAGAGAGAGAGAGAGAGAGAGAGAGACAGAGAGAGAGAGAGAGAGAGAGAGAGAGAGAGGGAGAGAGAGAGAGAGAGAGAGTTAGCCAACATAACCCCGCACGCTGCCGATATGGCGGAGCGCCACTATCGCCATCTGTTGTAAAACGTGCGAGATGGACAAAATTACCACTACATGCATCTTGCATGTGTTGTGTACGTGTGATATATGTGTGCGCATGTGTTGTATACGTGTGAATACGTGTAGCACGATACTACTATGTATGCGTGGTCGATGATGATAATGATGATGATAATGATGATGATAATGATGACGGGGACGTTTCTTAATAGAAATTTTTCATATTTCGACTTTGCATTTATATATCTCTGCTTACAAATCACGTAGAGCAGAAATAAAGACACTTTTATTATATAATTCGAACTCAATCTATCGATTAAGTCTAGTATAAACTCGATTGCTTCAGCCATTATTGAGGATTCGAAATATTATAAAGACTCAAATGTCCGACTCGCGTTAAGATACACGGTGTCTCCGCTACGCCCTTAACTGGTCGCGAGACACTACCGTGTCTCTTGATATGTATATATGAGGCTAATATATATTATATAAATATCGCTCTCTCTCTCTCTCTCTCTCTCTGTCTCTCTCTTTTTGTTTTATAGATTGCATACAATTTATCTTACATTTACAGTAAAAGTAATTTTTATAACAATTTACAGGTATATGCGAACAAATAAAATTCGTTAGAATTACAATGTCTATCAAATATATATTTCAGTAAAATCATTACTCGAATTACTTCGATGTATGAAAAATAAGATTTAGTTTTTATAAATTATAAATGCATATACTTATTATCTATAAAAATCATGTGAATATTATTGTATTATACAAATATAATTAAAATAAAATTGTATGTCATTATATATTTCATGTGTTTGATAATATAAATAACACAAAATTTTTTCTGTTTTATATATAGTTTTTTATAGAAAAAAATTGATGTATTATTAATATTATCAAACATAAAATATATAATGGCATACATTGGCTACACTAATTCAGAGGTTATCTTTTTCCTTCCAATGTCGAACAAAAAAGACAACCTCTGAACTAATGTGGCCAGTGTAGCCAAAACGAACAGACCTTATAAAAAACAGAAAGAAAGAGCGAGAGAAAGAGAGAGAGAGAGAGAAACACGTTGCAGCTCCATCTATCACGATATCACGCAACTAATCTACTGCTCTGTTTTATTCCGCAGCCTCGATTTGCACACACACATATGCGTGAAATGTTTTTTTATATATAACTTTTTTATTAGACTTGCAATCTCACTTTTAATTGCTTACTAATATTTCTTCATATAATCCTTACCGCGCATACTATATTTCATGCACAGACAAACTGCAAAACTTTTTTTATTAAATAAGTATTATTACGAACTGACACAAAGCAGCCGATAACAAAACTGTAATTTTTGATTTTTATATGATTTATATATGCAAACATAGCTAGCGCGGTCCGTTTTTATAAGTACTTTAATCGTGGAAAAGGATTTATTGATCAGTATAGTCAATAAAAAGTTATATGAAAAAAATAAATATTCTCGCATTCGGTCGGTAAAAACATCATTTAGGATCCCCTTAAGTATCATTTTCCGTTTTTGATACAAAATGTACTAATAAAGTGTTAATTTACCAGCATCAAAATTTCGAGGAATGTTACATTCGGTCGATTTAGTTACAACCTCGGTTGGTATATTTTGAACTAAGTTTCCATCTAGAAAAATAGTAAAATTAATTATTATATAGAAACTCAAAAATATATTTTTAGAGAAAATAAATGCTTACCACTTGATATAAGAGGGCTTGTGGGAGGATAACTATTAATATCTGATTCATACTGTGACAAATCAGAAGAGTCATTGTCAGACAAATACTTCGTCGATTTGTTTCTTTTCCCTTTTGGTTTACTATGTTGTTTCCTACATTTATCATTTTGCGACGAAAGATCAGACGTATATTTAGCCTTATTTGCTTTCCGTTGAGCAACAGATAGATCTTCTAAAAATAATATTTGAAGACTTTTATGACTGTGCATAAATAAAGTATTATTATAATAAATCGCTGTCTCTATTTGTAAATTGTTTAATTAGTTGCAAAATAGTTTCTTAATTTTTCATTTATTAATTCTTTTATTTTATTAATTTATTTTATTTCAATAAAAAAAATAGTTTAGTTATATAAGTAAAAAATATATAAAATACTCATCTTACCATAGCTACCTAAAATGTCAACTTTATGAAGATTCCAATCAAATTCTGGCGTTTTCTTGAATTTTATAAATTCATTAATTTTCCTTGAAGTCCAATGCGATGAGGGCCAATTGCATTCTTTTGTATTTTTTAAGTACCAAGATT
>NW_028190882.1:0-46744 GCF_048542155.1 Nylanderia fulva
CTTGATACGTTATTAGTATGGCTTTAGCACTATATGCGGTAGTAAAATTTATAATTATCTTGTTAAAGATAATCGAGCTCAAATTAATTTTATCATCGTTTAAGTAGCTCAACATCGTTTCCATGTTTTCTTGAAATTTTTGCCACGATTCCATGTCAAAGCAAATCCCTGCAGCTCCGTGAGATGTTAATTTAACAGCAGGCAGAAAATCCAGTTCGACGTTGTCTTCCGTCATAAGATCCACTTGAATTTTCTTCGTGTAGGATAAATTCAATCCGTATGTTGACAACAACATGCGCGGTTGTTGCTCGATTTTCTTAAGATTGTTTATGGTAGTTGTTACCACGTAGAAAATCAAAGATTTAATAATCAAAGACGCAGTAAAATCGAAAAATTGAGAACTTTTTACTAACGAACTTTTTTTACTAATTATCTTTTTACTAACAAATTTGAAAGTTCGGACGATGAAAGACGAGTGAGCGAAGATTTTCAAGAAAATTTATAAGAAGGAAGATAAAATAGAAAAGTGGTAGGGAGAAAAAGCATGCGCAGAATAATAAAAATTATGTGGAAGGGGAATCTTTTAAACAATATAAATGATATAATTTTTAATGTAAAAGAAAAATTTTTTAAACAATAAAGTGATAGGGAGAAAATGCATGCGTAGTATAATAAAAATTATGTGGGAGGGGAATTTTTTAAACAATATAAACAATATAATTTTTAATGTGAAAGAGGAATTTTTTAAACAATATAAATGTATTTACAGGTATCGTTTCTCGATAGCGATAGGAATTTTATATTTTCTCTGTAGTCAGATTTAAAAATTATATCATTTATATTGTTTAAAAAATTTCCCTTTCACATTAAAAATTATATTGTTTATATTGTGTAAAAAATTCCCCTCCTACATAATTATATATATATATATATATATATATATATATTTTATATACAATATATATATAATAGTTTTCGAATTATAAGAATTTATAGTTAACAAATCAGAGTGTCTAAAATTGGCGTGTTGAGGGGTGATACAACGCGTAGTGTTAAAAACGATAACTGACTATCATCCTTGTTAATATTGATACAAAGGTTATTTATGCAAAAATAAGATTGCTTATATTAATATTTCTATAAACACATATTGTTCAATATAACATTTTTTCTTTTTTTATATTGAAAGTGGGCTTTATTGCTCGGTTTCGCGCGTTTGTATCGCGATCGACATCCGTCGTCAAGCGGATGTAATATAAGTCGTTATAGCTCTTAGGGCTATAACAGAGTTTTCAAAAAGATGAATAAATTCTCTTATTATTCTTTATAATTTTCTAGATCAAAACGAAAAATCGCTAATCTTTACATTATTTTCAATCATTTGAATTATGTCCATAAAAATGATTATTGAATGTGGCGCTTAAAAGCACTATGTCTGCACATATAAGCCACGTATAATAGAGACTAGGCGAAAGGCGCTGTAGTACAATGTTCCTTTTTCTTTTTCTTTTTTTTTTAATTATTTTCTCTTCCGGTTTGTTCTACCACACCACGTGTGACACTGTAATTCGCGTAATTATTCTTGTAATCTTTTTTAGTTGAGTTTTGAGTCTTTCAAGTATATCTGACAAAGAAAGGGTCGGAAGTGTCCCCCTCCGATTTTAATGAGCTTTGAATATGTTGTAGTCTAAATCAAAATAGAAGACACGTATTTTTTTATAAGTGCTAATTTGGCCGTTAAGGGGGTGACACACCTTCTTGAAAAAAATCGATTTTTTCATTTCTCAGCAAATACCGTCGAAGCGATAAGAGATATAAAGAAAAGTTTCAAATAAAAGTTTTATGGTTTTTAATGTACTTCAAAATCATGTAATCAGATTTGTCGAAAATGTCATATTTTTCGAAATCCCCCCCTCCCTTTCAATGTTTGAAAATTTTTAAATTTGTCTTATAACAAAACTTATAGCTCATTTAACGACAAATTCAATCATATATAATAAAGTTGTATTCCGAAGTCGCATTTTTCAGAAATAAATTAAAAATATCCCTATTAGGAGACGCGGTAGTGTCTCCGGCCATGTTCAAACCCTAAAAGACCTTAAAAGACACTACAAGTCTCCTTATCCTGCACCATCAAAGTCCATTTTTTGGAAGTATAGAACTACTAAAATATAAAAAATTTTGAATTGCACGTAATATAACCTGAAAGGCGGCATCGCCACGAGTAATTTGAGCCAAGAAGGAATAAAATCGGTCAAGCCGTTCTGGAGATACAAGCGGTCAAAAAGTGACGTTTTTCATGAAAAATGAAGTAGCGTCGTCTTCTTCTTCTTCTCTGTCCGCGTCCGCTGACGTCATCAGGATTATATATATATATATATATATATATATATAAATCTCTTCTCACACCTTTCACTCACACCTCCCTCAACTTCCACCCACCCCTTTCCCTCCCACATACCGCCCCCCACCCCCACCCCCACTCCCACCCCTCTTTTGCCCTAACTCACCTTCTTTCGCCTCTTTCACCCTCTTTCGTCCTCTCTCATCCTCTGTTGTCCTCTTTCACCCTCTTTCACCCTCTTTCGTCCTCTTTCACCCTCTTTCGTCCTCTTTCACCATCTTTCGCCTCTTTCACCCTCTTTCGTCCTCTTTCACCCTCTTTCGTCCTCTTTCACCATCTTTCGCCTTTTTCACCCTCTTTCGTCCTCTTTCACTCTCCTTTGTCCTCTCTCACTCTCTTTCATTCTCTCTCATCCTCTTTTGTCCTCTCACCCTCTTTCGTCCTCTTTCACACTCTTTCGTCCTCTCTCACCCTCTTTCGTCCTCTTTCACCCTCTTTCGTTCTCTCTCACCCTCTTTCGACCTCTTTCGTCCTCTCTCACCCTCTCTCACCTCTTTCACCCTCGTACGTCTTTTCTCACCCTCTTTCGTTCTCTTTCACCCTCTTTCGCCTATCTCGTCTTCTCTTACCCTCATTCGTCCTCTCTCACCCTATCTCCAAAAAATCATAAAAATGAAAAGGTCAAGCCATGTTCAAAAGAAGGTCCTCAAAAATTTAAACCTAGTCTGTACAATGAAAAATAATTACTCGTAATTTTAGAGTTCCAATTTGTTAATATCGAATAATGTATTTGTTTCAAGTAATGGCAGTAGAGTCAAATACATACCTACGTATATGCAGTTTTTGCTGTTAAATGTACTTGAACAAAAAAAATAATTAAATGATTTAAATATAGCACATTTTAAATCAAGAAACTTATATAATCGAACTCTGTTTAGAAAAGGTAAAACATTTCATTTGCCTCTGCCTTTACAAGAAACATTGGATAAGATATGTCCTCCGGAAGATCCTATAAATTTGAATCACGAGTTGCACATTCTCGTTCGAGGTATACCCAAGAAATCTAAAGTGGTTTGGGAAAATTTGGTAGATATTAATAAAATGTATAAGGCTTTACAATGGTTGAAAGAAAATAATCCTCATTACTCGAAAATTCGTCTTCCAGCGTCATCTGATGATCTATTAAAGGATAAGTTGCAGGAAACAGAATATAGGATTGTCGATGAGGAAAGCGACAATGACGAAATAAATGAGGTGGTTGAGGAATTACCAGCATTGAATTTGTACAATGTACAGCAAAACAAAAATAATAATATAAGAGTTTTAACAAAAATAATAATAATCAAACCGTTTTAAAACGTACGGCTTTTTCTCACACAAATCACTGAACATTCGGATATTAACGATCAGTATACAATATACCCAATACACGCGAAAAGAATTGATAACGAATCTGCATTGAAGCTTTATCAAATGGTGAAAATTGAAGATTTTCCAATGGATAATCGTTATAAATATCTGGATGTCATGTGTTTCTCTGATTTATATCCTGATGGTGTCAATGGACAACGAGAAGATAGAAACTTTGCATTGCCGGAATATTTATTTATTAGAACACGATTGATGTCGAAACATAGTAGATTCAGGTTGAATCTGCAGTATCTGTTCTTCCTTTTCAATGATGCTAACTACCGACAGTTGAAAAGTGGTATCTATTATACGATGATGGTTACTAACCCACGAGAGAGATACACTGCTGGTAGATACTTGAACGAATTGAAAGGTTACCAATTAGAATCGAATTTAATGAGTATTTTCGCAAAATTGAGAAATACGGATCAATTTTGGCGACAACCGTTCAATAATGTAAAATGCATGACTTTGCATTACGGTCCAGCGACGTGGTTTTTGACTTTGAGTCCTAGTGAATGGAAATGGTCCGATTTGGGTGAATATTTACGAGATATGAATCCCGATAAAGAGAAGTTAGGCATCAACGAACTAATCGCATACGATCCTGTAAGTACTTCTAGATTCATGTGCATAGAATTCAAAGCCATGATTGATTTTATTTGTTTGTCCGATAATCCAATAGGAAAGGTTATTCATTACTTCTGGTGACTGGAATATCAACGTAGAAGTATCCAGCACATGCATTGTATGATTTGGATAAAAGATGCTCCAGTATTAGGAAAATCGCCGGATGAAGAAGTTGCTACGTTTATTCAAAAATACGTAACGTGTGAAATTCCAGATGAAAATGTTTCGCCAACGTTGTACGATACGGTAATAAGTGATCAGAATCATAAACATAACTCGTATTGCATGCGTACAAAAAAACGGAAACTAATATATACAGAAAGTGTCGGTTCGATTTTCCTCGGCCAGTTACTGAGAATTTCGTTTTAAGAGACGTTATCACTTTGATAGTCGGTAGAAAAAATTTACGCAGTAAGAGCAGATTGTACGATCTTCCTCGCAAGGAGTCGGAAAGGTTTATAAATGATTATAATCCGGCTATCAAATTAGCCTGGGAGGGAAATATGGACATACAATTTATTAGAGAAAAATCAGAGTTTTTAAACTCATATTTAACAAAATACACGACAAAGTCGGAAAAATGCAATACAGACTTTGAAGTGATAGATTCGAATAAGTCCTTGGCATCGAAACTGTGGAATTTTGCAATGCATTCATTAAATAACAGAGAATGCGGTGCTTTAGAAGCTGCGGATACACTATTAGGGAATCCCTTGTACGGTACGGATAATGATACCATGGTCAAATGGATCGATGTTAATGAGGTGAGAAATAGAAAAGTTAAAACATTTAATGAAATTTAAGCTCTCGATGAAAATTCTACGAATATTTACTGTTCGTCACTCATCGATGATTACTATCCAAATAGACCTCAGGAATTAGAATCATTGAATTTGTACGATTTTGCCAGATTCTGGGAAATTACGAAACAGATGTCAAATAATGACGAAGTCAAGTGTTACAAACTGGCATCGGGTTTATTTTAAAAAAAAACGAAAAAAGGGTTATTTAATTAACCATTATCGATTTAATATAAAAACTGAGCCCGAAAAATACTTTTACTCGCTGCTTCTTCTGTTCAAACCATGGAGAGATTTGAGTGAACTCAAAGGTACATTCGAGACTTACACGGATGCCTTTAAGAATTCAGAGTCTGTTTTAACGAAGGCAATGAAATATCACGAAAGGCTCGAAGAAATACAGAAAGCTTTTGAGAACGTTGCTGAATTAATCGAGAAGCGCGAAAATGATCTGAAAACAGCAGACAGAGACAAATCCGATGACGATGAACTGGATTGTAATCCGATAGAAGCTGACGACGTGATGAAAGATCTGGAAGATTTTGGTAAGATTGACGACCCGATTGATTTATCGCAAATGATGTCGCAATTGAACAAAGACCAGAAAAGAGTCTTTGATGGAGTATGCCAAGTTTTACAAGATAAAAATCAGATTCTGCGACTGTACGTAAGTGGCGAGGGTGGTACAGGGAAAAGTTTTCTAATTGAAACGATTAAACATTGGATCAGAATAAATTTGGAAAAAACGACTGCCATATCTGCTCCCACGGGTATCGCAGCATTCAATATCGATGGCTTGACAATCCATAGAATGTTTCAACTACCGGTTAGTCATGAATCTACACCAAAATATACGCAATTGTCAGACATGGTCTTGAAAACTTTGAGAGACAAATTAAAGAATGTCGAATTATTTATAATCGAAGGAATTACATGTAACAATGCAATGATGGATTTAGGAACGACTGTATTCAGTGATGGTCAAGCCTATGTAGGTTTGTCACGAGTAAGTAAATTGGAAGGCCTACATTTGATAAATTTCAATCCAGCATCAGTTAAAGCAAACTCGAGAGCCATTGTAGAATATAATCGACTGAGATCTATATTCAAATCTGAACTGCCACAAATCAATCCGTCCGAGAAAAAGGTTGTGAAAATGTACGATCGTCGATGGGATATCCCTAATATCATTGATGATATGCAGAATTATGATTGTGAGGAACCAGAAAGTATAGTTACGTGGAAAATATATGGCCTTTGCAATAATGATGCTGTTTCGTGTTACGCTAATGTAATATTACAATGTGCGTTTCATTGCGTACGCATTAGGCAACAAATACTGAAAAATAAAGCATCGAATGCATTGATTGATGCTATCTGCGCGTATGGTGAACGTAAATATTGCAACATTCAAGCGGTTAGAAGATCTGTCGGAAAACGCTTCGAAGAACGAACACAACAAGATGTTTCGGAATTTTTTACGGCTCTAATGTCGACGTATTCCGACATCAATAATGTATTAAAACTCGAATTAAAGCACGTAACATGTTGCTCGAATGTCAAATGTAATTACAATGTAACTAAGCTGGAAAGCAGTAGTTTGTTAATATTACCTATACATTCGACATTAAAAAGGAAAAAAGGTGTCACTCTACAAAGTTTGATTAATGTAGAATTTTCTAAATGGGAAACGATAAACGGCAATTGTAACGAATGTAAGGGCACCGTGTTGAAAAAGAAAACCGTAATCGAATCAACTTTATCCGTCGTAGTAATACAGCTCAATTTATATACTTTTGTAAACGGTGCTTCTAAAAAAATTATCAACAATCGGATTACCGCCGTGCCGACGAGTAATATCACGATTAATAAAAAAAGTACAAGCTAATAAGCGCTATATTTCACGAAGATGAAAAAATGAATCGTGGTCACTACACGTGTATGTTGAGAGCTGACACAAAATCGGAATGGTATTACTCTAATGATATGGAAGTGTTCAAGAAAAAATGGCCCAAAGGAGCACAAGGAGCATACATATTGTTCTTAGAACAGATTAAATAATGGCGCTGTATAAAGACTGCCGTAAACGCTACATTAAAACATCAACTGTTCTAGCGCTGTATAAAAGTTGCCGTAAGCGCCAAAATAAAATATCGGCTGCTCTGGTGCTTTATAAAAGCTGCTGTAAGCGCTGCATTAAAACGAGTGCAATAAGTTTCTAACTTGACCTAGGCTTCATGACATTTCAAGAAGTATCATCAAGAAAAAAATTATCAGACAGAAATATGTATGTCGTGTTAAAATCGGAGAGACGAAGAAAAATATATGGTTGCGTTCTCACGAGAATGGGCGATGGAGGGGCCCATTCCTTATTTTCAATATTCATACAAGAATATAAATTCATTCTGTTGCAATTGAAATAAATGTGCAATGTATCGTTAAAAGTTATTACAATTATACAAACATTTACATATATGATTAAATAAAATATTATATGTATACTATAATATAATTATATATTTTATATATGTACATATATACCATATATTTCAATTATTTTGAACTGTATTGCATAAATTGTTACTTATACAAAGTTATGTGATAAGAATCGAAAATACATATATTTGTGATACTTGAATTACTAGAAAGCTGCTCTATATATCTGTACTTTAAAAAGTAAGTGATATCCTAAAAAAATCATAAAAATGAAAAGGTCAGGCCATGTTCAAAAGAAGGTACTCAAAAATTTAAACGATCTAATAATAAATTATCACGAAAAGTAACTGATATGTTATTCAAGGTGCCAGTTCAAAGTGAACATACGTAAAGTGTATATTATCTAAATTTAGTAATAATATATTATCATGAAAAGTAACTGTAATATTTTATTCAAGGTGCAAGTTCACATTGAATATACATACATATAAGTAAAACTGATTACAATTTGATTCTAGAAAATAAGTGCGATATGTTATTCTTAGTGCACAAAATATAATAGTCGTTTATAGAGATTTGATTTGAAATTCATACTAGCCCGTACAATGAAAAATAATTGCTCGTAATTCCAGAGTACTAATTTGTTAATGACTCAGAAAAATAACATGGCGGCCTGCTCTCAAAAAACTTTCGATGGGTAGAATAAATAATTAAAATAAGAGTTGTGAAAATTGTATAAATTAAAAACCTCCAATCTTTCTTTAGTAAAATTTCGAATTTTCGTATCAACTTCCGATTTGTGTTATACCGTATTTTCAGGGAGTAAGTTATTGATCAGAAAACTTTGCCTTGTTGCTCGAAACGGGTGTATATTAAGTAAAATTTATAAATGTACAGTTCTCAGGTCAACTACAATAAAGCTATACGCTTAAAAAGTTTACTGATTATTTGTCGTAATATACAATAAAAAATTACATATTAATTATTCAAGATACAAGTGAGAAATAAATATCATTAAAATATACAAAAAAAATTTATCAATTTGACTCTGAAAAGTAAGTGACATGGTTCTCAAAGTGCAAGGTTTCATTTGACTTACAATTTTCTTCAGAAACACAGAAGAAAAAGGTATTTGTATATAGTTTTGTATATTCACTTCGTTGTGTGTGTAGAGCTTTTAAAAATACGTTGAATCCTTATTCTAATCTAATCTTCTTCTAATGTAATACTTTTCGTATTTTAAATGTTGTAGTAATTATTCTGTAAGAGCTTCGACATTATTTCTAAATGGACATCGAGAAACATCATAGTTTTTTGAGAGCAGGCCGCCATATTATTTTTTTGAGTCATTAACAAATTAGTACTCTGGAATTACGAGCAATTATTTTTCATTGTACGGGCTAGTATAAATTTCAAATCAAATCTCTATAAACGACTATTATATTTTGTGCACTAAGAATAACATATCGCACTTATTTTCTAGAATCAAATTGTAATCAGTTTTACTTATATGTATGTATATTCAATGTGAACTTGCACCTTGAATAAAATATTACAGTTACTTTTCATGGTAATATATTATTACTAAATTTAAATAATATACACTTTACGTATGTTTACTTTGAACTGGCACCTTGAATAACATATCAGTTACTTTTCGTGATAATTTATTATTAGATCGTTTAAATTTTTGAGTACCTTCTTTTGAACATAGCCTGACCTTTTCATTTTTATGATTTTTTTAGGATACACTACTATACGCCCGCTTTATCCGCCTCATGACGCTCGTTATTCACAGCGACAGTTATTTTTCTTCGTAAATTCACAGAGGCAACCATAAATTAGCAATAAATAATTTATGAGAATATATTTTTATAAATTATAGAAATTATATTTATAAATATAATTTATAATTATATAATATATATAATTATTAATAGCAGGTATCTTATATCGCCAGTGATGAATAAAATTAAAAATAACTGTGAGACGACCCAACTGGCTTAAATTGATTCTTATTATTATTAGTTTGATGTCATATACAAGAAAAGACAACGTTTCGACCTTAGGTTTAGGTCCTTATCAAGTCTAAAATTAAAATTAAAAAATACAATAGATGTACATACAAGAATTTCGATTTTTAAGAAAGCAAAGCGCAAACCAAGATTGTAATAACAGATTAAAACGTACCTTCCAAAATCTTTAGTGCAATATGTTATTAAGTTTTTTCATTTTACATATTTCAATATATAAATACTGTGTCACGTAAACGTTCAGTATGGATGGTAAAGACGAACTAAGTTAAACCGCTTTGATTATTCTATCATAGATCGGATTCAAATTCTCTGTGTTTTTCTGTAGGTTAATCGTGTTGTTAAATTTTTTTTATAAAAAACATTTCAGCAATCTCTCTTTTCCTAGTGTTTGTTTCTCGATGTAAAATATTTAAGTTTGTCCATTTAAAGTCATGCGAAAATTCATTTCTATGTTTGCTTATAACATTTTGGTTGCTGACATGCATTTTTATATTATTCATGTGTTCTTTAATCCGAGTATTAAGGTGTCTTTAGTTTGTCCAATGTATGTGGCGTCACAGTCGTTGCAGTCAACTTTATAAACTATCTCGGTCATATCGGCTTTAGGTAATTTGTCTTTTCGGGGTTTAATAACAGTATCTAGTTTTTTTGGAATCGTGTAGATAACACTTAAGCCTGTTTTCTTAATAGATCTCTCAATAGTCTCACTTAGGTTCTTAACATACGGCCATAAAATACTAGACGAAATATCAAATACATTATTTTTGTCAACTACGTTATGAGAATTTCCTAAAAAACATGTTCTTTTATAAACATATCGCTCAATGACCGTCCTGGGGAAACAATTATCTAAAAAAATTATTAACATTATGTATATTTGTTTTATAAATATTAGCAAAAAAATACTCATTAGCAACAAAAATATTTTATTATTTAATGCGTATTAATAATTTGTTATGTTTTCCGAGTTTCATGAAAAATAGAACACTGTTTTATCACATAATTTATAATAACTTAAATAAAGTAATAAAATATTAATTATAATTTAAATACATTAAAACAAAACAGATAAACCGCAATTTTGAATAAAGTGTAAGTAAAAGCAAAAAACTATAAAAGTTTTAAAAATCGAAAAAGTACATACATACTGTATTGTTGTGTGCGTGGGGCACAATTGTTTTTTCAGGATAACGGCTAGTCTTGTTAATTAACTCGAGCACTTGTTAATTATTTGATAACTGATTTGTGACTGTCCGCCGCTTCTAGGCGGTGATTTTTAATATTAAAATTAAATAAATATAAAAATTTAATATTAAAATAATATTAAAAACCGGCCTCCGGTTCTGAACGATTATCGGAGGGGGATCGCGCGGTGGCATGACGCGGTGGAATATCATCAGTTATTTCTAAAGTGGCGTGATCAAAATGCAAGCGAACGAAGTCCAAACACTTCCTTCCTCGCATTTTATTGCACTTCAGCGCTATTTTTAGAGTGATTTCTTTCTCTATTTGATGACTTGGCCGTGTGATACTGGCTGTATCAGCACTTCGGGCAACTGACCTTCTTATTTCGACGCATTTTTTCGCTCGCTTTATAAGTTATAATCCTTTTAATTATTTTATTATATATATAAATATATTTACTATCGCGCTCGCGTATATTCGATAGACGCTTTAATAGTAATATGTGTTCCACTGCACGCAGTTGTTAATAAAATAATATATTGCACCAACTCATTCCGCGAATGCGACATCTGTTTATTAATAGAATTGAATCTATTAACCTCGGCATCTGATCAATAATTTTCCTTGTCCGACTAGTTTTATTTTTCATGCATTAAAAACATTTCCTTTCCATATAAATTATATGTATATTTATTGTCACATATATAATATATATATTATAATTATATATATTATATAATTATAAATTATATTTATAAATATAATTTCTATAATTTATAAAAATATATTCTCATAAATTATTTATTGCTAATTTATGGTTGCCTCTGTGAGTTTGCGAAGAAAAATAATTGTCGCTGTGAATAACGAGCGTCATGAGGCGGATAAAGCGGGCGTATAGTAGTGTATAGGGATATTTTTAATTTATTTCTGAAAAATGCGACTTCGGAATACAACTTTATTATATATGATTGAATTTGTCGTTAAATGAGCTATAAGTTTTGTTATAAGACAAATTTAAAAATTTTCAAACATTAAAAGAGAGGGGGGGATTTCGAAAAATATGACATTTTCGACAAATCTGATTACATGATTTTGAAATACATTAAAAACCATAATACTTTTATTTGAAACTTTTCTTTATATCTCTTATCGCTTCGACGGTATTTGCTGAGAAATGAAAAAATCGATTTTTTTCAAGAAGATGTTTCACCCCCTTAACGGCCAAATTAGCACTTATAAAAAAATACGTGTCTTCTATTTTGATCTAGACTACAACATATTCAAAGCTCATTAAAATCGGAGGGGGACACTTCCGACCCTTTCCTTGTGAGTACACTCAACCGCAAACCTGAATCCCTAATGAAAATCCTTATATAATAATATAATAATTTTAAAAAATATGGCATTTACCATTTAATAGAGCAGTTTTAGTTTTAATAATTTTTTGTATTACGATGATTTTTAACGAAATTGAACAATTTAAAAAAGTTAAAATACTTATTTTTTAATTGATTTGTGATAATGCAATAATAACAAATTTTAGAAACATTTAAAAAATGATTTTACAGGAAAAACTTTAAGCTCTCACATTGCAAAGTTAAAAAAAGTTGCAGATTCTTTTTTGAGAAAGTGAAGCTCTCACAAGACAAAAATTTTTTATTTTATTTATATATAATTCGTGATTTTCAAAAATTAACAAATTCACAGAAACTAAAAAAGTAACATTTTGAGAGTAAAGATTTCAACCTTTGAAACCTTTTCTTTGGAAATTAATACAATAGGAAAAGGCTTTTACACGAGCAAATATGGTTGACTATGTAAAATTACTGTATTTAAATATAAAATTTACAATAAATTTGTGCAAGACTGCATTCGAGCTTGATTATCACATCCTTTTCTTTGGATTTAAATTTTGTTCATTTTCATCAAAGTTGTTTGAATTTTGCTTATTTAAAAAAAATGAGTTCTCTTAATTTTTGTGAACAGTATAAATTCACTACAGCAGAAAAAAATGATTAGAATGTCATTAATATTATAATAATATTCAAAATATGCAAAATAATCTATTAATATTAATGTCTATGTACAAAGTACTCTACGAATGTTTATATAATTGACAAAGTGACTATAAAAATAACAAAATCGATCTAGCTTTAATAAGTATCAGAAGTGAGCATAGTTATTGACGTTTGCAGTTATGATAAAAGAAATTTATAATTATTTATTTGTAGAGCTTTCTGGTAAGTGATTTTATCTTTTTAACAGAATTAATGCGCGCATTTTTTAAAATGTTAGAAATTTATTGATTATATATTTATTAATTATTAACTCTAACAAGAAATTTTATATTAATAGAAATGTGTGCTATTATGTATAGTAGGTCCCAAGTAAAAGTTAGATTTGTATTATCTTGTTGGTATTTTTTAAATAAATTAAAATATTTTAGTAACATTTTATAATACAGATATTACACAACATTTTTAATATTGTATAGAATTATATTTAGCAAATATAGATTTAAGAATTGAAAAATGCGATATAAAGAATTAGATAAAATGGTACTTTAAAAATTCACTTTTTTACTTAAAAAATAAAACCGGATAAAGAATAAAACCAGTTTCTCAAAATGCAAATATGTAACGTGACAATTTTATTTTATTTGCTATGCAAGTTTCTTATATTGTAATTTTGTAAGTGTTAATGCAAAAAACTGTGTATAATAAATATTCAAATAATGACTAAGCCTTTCTGCCTTTAAATTTTATACAAATAGTAGAGTAATAATGGCAATAGGAGCCTCGTACCGTACGTTAGATGCAAATAATCTTAATAAAAATGAATAATTATTTTTAATTGGTATCACAAACCAACATTTTCGGGCCGTTACTTAAACTAAAAACTCACCTTTAAAAAAAGGTAAAAAAAGGCGACCAGTTAAGGGCACGCCATTAACAAAAATTATCCATTGCAAACCCATGTACAATAGAATTGTATGAAAAATTATCGATTATAAACCCATGTACAATCGTAACAAAAGTAATGAAATAAAAAAAAAATTGCGCCAAGTGAAAGTAGAAACTTGTACCAGTGGAAAATTAAAGTTGCAGACATATATAGAGTCGTATAATGAATCAGTAAAAATTTAAATTTGCAAATGTAGAATCGTACCATAAAAAAACTTATCTTTTAAAAAAAAAGATAAACAAGATGCCAAGTCCATGTGCCATGTGAAAAAGAAATAAAAAAATTTTAGTTAAAAAAACTGGGCGCGCTGCTAAGTTTCAAAATTACAATGCACCTTAAAGTAACATTAATTAATTTAAACACAAAACATATTTTAACTGTAATGAGTTTAAAAGTAACAATTTAATTTTAATATTGTTAGAATATTATTTAGCAGCGCTCCCAGTTTTTTTAACTAAAATTTTTTTATTTCTTTTTCACATGGCGCATGGACTTGGCATCTTGTTTATCTTTTTTTTTAAAAGATAAGTTTTTTTATGGTACGATTCTACATTTGCAAATTTAAATTTTTACTGATTCATTATACGACTCTATATATGTCTGCAACTTTAATTTTCCACTGGTACAAGTTTCTCCTTTCACTTGGAGCAATTTTTTTTTTATTTCATTACTTTTGTTACGATTGTACATGGGTTTATAATCGATAATTTTTCATACAATTCTATTGTACATGGATTTGCAATGGATAATTTTTGTTAATGGCGTGCCCTTAACTGGTCGCCTTTTTTTACCTTTTTTTAAAGGTGAGTTTTTAGAGATTATATCATTCATTTTTGTATATTTTTATGACCGGAATAGAACAATTATTAAACATGTTTATCTAAACTTCTTTGCTTAAAATGATGTGTACAATCATATCCTAGAATCCTGATCATTCCTCCTAAAGCACCCTATTTATATAAATTTACCCATATGTGTGTGTGTGTGTGTGTACTAATGTCGAGCATTTTTTATACATTTTCTATTAAATTTAGATAAAAGTTGCAGGATTTCGAAAAAGAAAAAGTTGACACAGACTTTTTCCTAAACGGCGATTTTCAAGGTTATTTAAAGGTCACTTATATTTTCAAAATAGAATTACCTTAATTTTTCTCATATAAATCGATTCCTCGCAATATTTACTATAAAAAGTTGTAAAGGTATAATTTTTACATAATCTTACATAAACTTCGAAATATTACAAATATTTTATTTTATGAAATATTTCAGTTTATGTAAAATTATGTTAACTATCTTTTAAATTATTCACTTTTAGCCATCTTACCCTTACAACCTTTTATAGTGAATATTGCAACAAATTGGTTTATATATATAATATATATATAACATCAGTTATTATTAATTGATGTTTACATTTATTTTTAGACTTACTAGAGCTCTAATGCTCCACATTTTTTGCAAAAACTGTTTATTCTACAGATTTCAAATATGCTTTTAAATGATGATTGAATATTTCCTTTTTTTAATTATTTTTATTATTATTTTTCAATCTCAATCAACTTTTATAACTTTATGCCAGCACGATACAAATACATGTGTCTTTATTTTTTTTATTATTTTCATTATTATTTTTCAATCTCAATCAACTTCTATAACCTTATGCCAGCAGGATACAAATACATGTATGTCTTTATTATTGTATCAACTCTTGTCTTTTCCATGTAACCATGTCTTCATAGTTTGAATTATCCCTTCATCTTCTCAATCTTTCGCAGAGATTTAATTAATTAAATACACTTCACACGAAATAAAGTTTGCTGGAAGATATACAGCAAACGATAACTGTAAAAACATGATTACGTGGAAAGAACAAGAGTTGGTACAGTAAAGGCAAGTAAGTAAGTACATGTAATGTATCGTATTGGCATAACGCTATATCCGCGGAGCAGATAATGTGGCTGTAGAGGTAGTCTGCAGTGCAGCTAATGTGGACGTAGATGTTGATTGAGATAATTGTCTAATATAAAATAGAATTTCAAAATTTAGTTTAAAAAGCTGTTGCATATATAAATAAAGTTTATTTTTTCTAAATTTGGAATATGTTTAATTAATTAATTTTTTAAGTCTATGTTTAATAAATTTTTTAAGTCTGTATTCAATAATTTTATTCATTTGATAAATACATGTATGTCTTTATTTTGATATGTTTAATATAATTAGAAATTCATTATTAATTAGATATGTAAACTATAAATTCATATATAATATTTGAAAATATATGTGAATATTTAAATTATTATCTTCTCCTTCCTCTCCTTCAATCTCTTTAATATATCAATATGTGTATGTGTGTACACGCGCGCACATTTGTACGTATTTATTTAATTATTGGATAGTTGAGAGTACTTAATTGATAAAAAATTATGACAATAATAATCCTTGTTTTTTTTTCTTATTATTTACTCAGATTTTTTTGTCTATCTTATAAGATAAACACTTTAGAGATTGAATATTTCAAGTAAACTAATTGTAAGTAAATTTCACATTAATGCATATAGATGTTTAATCATGAATGTACTAAATAAGTACACAAGACGAACAGTGAGTGAGTGAGTGAGAATGAGAGAGTGTGTGTGTGTGTGTGTGTGTGTGAGAAAGAGAGAGAGAGAGAGAGAGAGAGAGAGAGAGAAAGAGAGAGAGAGAGAGAGAGAGAGAGAGAGAGAGAGAGAGAGAGAGAGAGAGAGAGAGAGAGTTAGCCAACATAACCCCGCACGCTGCCGATATGGCGGAGCGCCACTATCGCCATCTGTTGTAAAACGTGCGAGATGGACAAAATTACCACTACATGCATCTTGCATGTGTTGTGTACGAGTGATATATGTGTGCGCATGTGTTGTATACGTGTGAATACGTGTAACACGATACTACTATGTATGCGTGGTCGATGATGATAATGACGGGGACGTTTCTTAATAGAAATTTTTCATATTTCGACTTTGCATTTATATATCTCTGCTTACAAATCACGTAGAGCAGAAATAAAGACACTTTTATTATATAATTCAAACTCAATCTATCGATTAAGTCTAGTATAAACTCGATTGCTTCAGCCATTATTGAGGATTCGAAATATTATAAAGACTCAAATGTCCGACTCGCGTTAAGATACACGGTGTCTCCGCTACGCCCTTAACTGGTCGCGAGACACTACCGTGTCTCTTGATTTCTATTCGTAACATCCGATGTGTCGAAAAAGGGATTCATTTATGGCATTGTATAGTCTTGTATCTTTCGGACCCTCTATTTTATAGAGAGAATTTAGAATTTAGTATAAGAGTTTTATTAAATAATAGTTATCCGTTGGAATTTATTTTCCAAACAATTCTAGATTGAAATTTTTACTGAATAAGAATAATGCTAATCTGAACAGCCAGCTTGTTTCTAATGATAATCGGATTATACCATTATTTTTCGCGATTCCTTATACACCGCTAGTTTTGAATAGTTTTAAAAACATAATAAAAAATCTTAATCTGAGAATTTTATATTTTAGTATAAATAAAATGAATAAATTTATTAAGGTCTATAAGGATAACATCGCCAAGACAAATCGCTGTAACGTAGTTTATAAAATTAACTACTTGAATTATAACGTCTTTTATGTGGGGCAAACAGGTTGACAGTTACATACAAGAATTGTTGAACATGGGAATCATATTAACTGGAAGAATAGGACTCACTCTGTTATTACTGAATATAGGCTTGATTCTGATCATCAGTTTGAGTGGAACGCGTTGGCCAAACTCCGACAAGTTAGCGCCCTCATTTGAGTGGAACTAAAATTGTCGATAATTACCGACAATTTTAATTCCGCTATTATCGACAGTAATCCATATATGTCAAAAAGCCATTTTAGTGTGTTCAACATATTAAAATCAGACAACATAATATATTTTTACTGTCGAATCATCTCGCACACGCATCTAAGCGTGTCAATGACAGTAAAACATACATATATAAATGTGTCTCTTTATGACATAGTTGAACACAATTTCAATATTGCTGTTTTATATATTTTGATGATATAAGCATATTTTCATGTATTTTTCAAAGAAAATATACAATCTACCACATATATATATATATATATATATATATATATATATTATATATACAAGGTGGTTCAAAAGTCCGGCAACGGCCAATTATGTCCAAGAAATAGTGGTCTTATGAATAAAATATAAAAATTGCAGGGTTCAACCCGGAAAAAAATTTGTTATATATATAATTACATCTAAATAATTATATAATTATATGTGAAATATGTTCATTTTATATATAATTAAATTTATTTATATATAAATTATAAAGTTTATGTGTAATCTCATGTTAAGTTATATATGAAACATTATATATATTTATATATGTGAATACTTATTTATTATATATATATATATATATATATATATATATAAATTTATATAATTATATGTATATAAAAAGCTTTTTTATCTAATTATATATGGACATATTTCATATATAATTTTGCAATTATATATGTATAATTTTATATTCTATACAATTTTATATTGTTATATATAAAAATTGTTTTAAGGGAAAATAAGATATTTTATGGTGACCTTGACTTTGACGTAGGGGTCAAATTTAGAGGTCACTTCAAGGTCAACTTTTGTTAAACGAAATCTATTTTTATTAGATATTCTTGTAGCTTATTTCGAGAATTTTCCAAAACACTAATAAAATATTGTTTGATGTACTTATTGAGTTATGACCCAGCAAACACCAATATATAATTGTTACATTGCTATAATAAAACGGAATATAACAGGTAATATAACGTGTACGTTACATGTAACATCCATGTTAGTTGTAATTTCTCACTCATAGATGTAACATTTTAATATAACATATATTACATTGTAGTTATATTGTAATTATATACCAAATAGCACATTGATGTATTGATAAGTCAGTGCTATCTTGGGATATAATGACAATATAACTACAATGTAATATATGTAATATTAAAAATGTTATATCTATGAGTGGGAAATTACAACTAACATATAAGTTACATGTAACATGCTTAAGTATATAACATTTATATATTGTGTTTGCTGGGGAAGGTTTGAAGTGAACAATTCTTTTATAAAATTGACAATATCTTGGAAAACATTCAATTTTTGTTATACATTTATACTTTTTATGCACGGAATAATGAGACCAATCAATAGATGCGAAGAAAACAGTTGCAAAAGACGTATGTAATTTTCAAGAAGCAACTGCTCAGCAAACAACATAATTGCTATATAACACGTAATTAACGTGCATGTAACATGTAACAAACACGTTAGTTGTAATTTCCCACTTATGGATGTAACATTTGTAATATAACATATGTTCTATTATTTATTGTAATTATGGTATATCCCAGATAAGATAGTGACTTAGCGAAAGATTATCTTCCGGCATCCTACAATATCGATGCTATCTGGAATGTAATTACAATATATAAATAACATATGTCATATTACAAATGTTACATCTATGAATGAGAAATTACCGTATATATTACATGTAACATGCACGTTATATAGTATATTATATACATGTAACATAGCAGTTATATTTTGTGTTTGCTGGGTGCATTTTCTTTACACCAAATTGGTCTCATTATTCTATGCATAAAAATAAAAAGTATGATAACGTAAAACTGAATATTTTATAAAGATATAATTTTATGTCAAACAATTGCTTCGAATCTTTATAATTCAAAAAGTACTTCATAAAAAATGTTTTATTATAATGTTTTAGAAAGCTGTCGAGATAAGCTACAAGAATATCTAATAAAAAATAAAGGATTCCAATTTAAAAAATTAAGTTGACCTATAAATGATCTCAAAATTTGACACTTAGGTAAAAGTCAACACCTTTAGTATTTTTTTCATAAGACCACTACTTTCGGAGATAATTGGCCATTGCCATACTTTTGAATCACCATATACGTATTATATATATGTTTATGCACGGATATATGCATCTATATACATGTATATATATGTATATATTTCTTACATATATAAATGCATGCATAGATGCATACATATATACAAATACATATACACATACATCAGGGTTGGGAAAGTTACTTTGTAAAAATAACTAGTTACAATTACAGTTATCTTATTGAAACAGTAACTAGTTACAGTTACAAGTTACCAATTTTAAAAAATAACTCGTTACAGTTACAGTTACTCAAAAAGTAACGAGTCGTTACTTTTCAATTACTTTTTAAAAATAATTATACATTATTTTAAATATAAGGAGCTTACATATTATGCACAACTACAGTCAAGTATTTAAAAAAATTCTTGAATGTAATATTGATCGATTTGCTTGCGACTTTGCGATTACCATCAATGTATGAATGACCTTTATATACAACAGTAAAAATAGTTATATATGGTAACTTACTAAATAGTAATCGCAAAGTCGCAAGCAAATCGATTAATTATTACATTTAAGAATTTTTTTAAATACTTGACTGTGATTGGTCGATTGTAATTATGTGTTGTATTATTTTATGTACACAAAATGAAAATTTTAAGTAAAAAATTAAATTATATGAAGATCTATATATATATATATGCTATTGTTATCAAAATTTAATTTAACAATATAACGGCTACCATACTTAAACGATACTTTTAGCGAATGTTTCCAAAAAAATAATTAATAAAGTAACTGTTAAAATAGTTACTAGTTACTAAAAAAATGTAACTAAGTTACAGTTACAGTTACAGATGGAGAAAAGTAACGAAGTTAAGTTACAGTTACCGAAAAAAAGTAACTGTAACTGTAACTTCGTTACAAGTAACTCGTTACGTCCCAACCCTGACATACATGTATACACATACGTGTATGGTATAAGCATACGTGTATGGTACGTATATTGATATTACCTGTAATTTTCTATAAATTACAATGTATGCAGTACGCACAATTTGCTTTTCTTCTCTTATCAATAATTGAGAAAATAGCAAATATATTCAAATAACCAGCTGTATATTTTTATATAATATAACAGAATATTATATACTATACAAAACATTTTTATGCATATATAGAATAAAATGGGCCTTTCTATCACCCATTCCCGTGAGAACGCAACCATAATATATGTATTTTTTTTTGTCTCTCCGATTTTTGCAAATAAGACATGTGTATTAGACACTTTTTTGCAACAATATTTATTAAAATTACACATTTCTAGTATAATAATAAATTTTTATTAGTTAGAAAAAGGCGACAGTTTATTTTCTGCTAAAATTTTTAAGAAATGTTGTCTCATACGTTTAACATCAGTGGAATATGTCTCATTACAAGAATTTCCTCCTAAAGCTATAGTTGTAGCAAATGCGGCAGCAAAGATTTCACAACATATACCATCAGGTTGTGTTTGAGCGTCTTCAAATATTATATTATTTTTATTTATTTGTGGATAACGGCGATGAATGTAACTTTTTCTTTAGCCTTCAATGTTTCGTATGTACAGCCAGATAGACTGTCGTACACTCGAAGCTTGGTGCCGTCAAAAGAAATACATCGCCAGTGATTACTGCAATTTCCTCCAATAATTTGTAAGCTTTTGTCGTTACAACTTGCTTCAATTATATGAGGATATTCCAAATAATGCACACTTTGTGTCTCAAAACAAGAATTCTTTCTTATGACGCGCAAAAATTGGTCCAATGATTCGTCATTTATTTGACTATCAAAAGGTAATACATTTCCTTTACTGAATCAAAAGAAGCAACCCAATTATCTAAAAATTTTTTTTGCTTTGCCATATCGCGTTCTGTTAGTTCTGAATTTTTTGAGTAACTAACTATGATGCAATCATCTTGTTCTGCATTTAAAGCAGTTATAGTTGCTTTCATTGATGAAATATTTGATTCAATACATTTCTTTTTTTTGGGAATGTTTTTATCTTCTACATTACACTGTGGAAGACTCGTTGGTTTTCTTTTTTTAGCTACTTCTTGTTGAGCTTCTATTATATAGCTTGAATTTCTAATTGGCATATGTCGATTATGCCGACTATCCAAGATTTCCGGCAGCATGCAATCGTAATAGAAACGTGTTGAAAAGGGCAGCATTTGATTACTCCAAAATACAGTGTCCCTATTAACACGTACTATTTTCAAGCTTTTTGGCGTCCACACAGCGAAAATACAATAATCTTGCTGCGTTATATTTAACTGGCCTTGAATTTTATAGAAAAATCGGTGATTTTGATTCATCTTATATGGATTTTTCTTATCAAAGATGCCTTTCAAATGGGGCAATATTTTTATGGCTTCTTCCGCTGTTAAATGCTCAGCTGATAATGGACATTTTATTTCTACCAGACCATCTTCATCTACGAGCCCGTCTGAAGAAGCACTCAAACACGGATTTTTAATATCAATAAACAATCCGCAAATTTTTATCTCCTTTTTTAATGTTACAGCCAATTTTTTTCTCGCAATTTTTTCCATTTTGCGACCATATTTCATAGCCGCAGTATCAATAGAGAGAGGAAATAAAATGTTTTTTACGATTGCGGCGCAAAACGTTGTCGGTCTCATGCGACATAAAATTTCAAAATTAGACGCCGTCAACAGTTCCTGTCTCAGTGAATGCCACAAATCTGAATCACTTTGCTCTATTGTATTACGTTCAATTTGTCTGCAATTTTTCCCATTTTCAAACAACTTTTCCAAATGATTTTGTCGAAGTTGTTCAAAAACTTCGGGTAGAAGATCAGGTTTTTGTGATTGCGGACCGTAATGACAATCTGTTCCTGACTTCCTTTTACATTTTTGCCGTCCATTCATTTTCCGAGATTCTCTAGTTCTTGCAACTTTAATTTGTCGTCGCTTTTCCAGAATCTCGATAGTAGGAGGAACATTTTATCCATGCTTTTATGCATTTCCGTAATACCTTGTTTCCAATTATGTTGCAAAACTGCCCCCGCAACTCTAGCATTGTAAGAGCCTCGGTTATTAAAATTAATGCGCTTACCAGCAATTTCTTTGCAGATTATCGAATTGAACGACTCTACAGGATTGTTGGTGTATTTGTACAACAAACCGTCGGAATAAGCGCTTAAATATATGATAGCCTTCTCTACTCTTTGGTAAAGATCGTGTAACTTAAATTGAGAAACGATACATAATTTTTCTTTGTTTCATCAAGGTCACATATACGACCGCGTTCCTTACATCGTTTATGTTCACCAAATATATGACTAGGAATGTTTAATATATCTTTTTGTAATTCTCTAGCTTTATCATGGTGAGGTTGCTCTTGTTTATTTCGTAAATCAATTGTTTCTATCACTTCTGTTCGTATGTTCATAACATTGTTCTTTACAACATTTCGTAACTGGACGAAATCGCGCTTTCTTTGCATTTTTGGCTGAGTTGTCCCTGCTACCGCCTGCAGCTTTTTGCATAGATTGTAAAGCAAATGATTGGTGCATTCTATTTTTTTCACGTTCACCATTTCTACCCGATATGGTCTGCTATCAATGATAGCCTGATAGACGCTGCTATCGCCATCGGCAATAACTGTTCTAAAAATTAATTCATGCATTTCCAGGCTACTTTTAAAGCCTTCTGCAATGGCGTCGTTCTCCATACTTGTGGAGCTTGCGTTACGATCGAAATTTTTATATCATTTATGGTTTTTTGGTTCGATTCCGTTTTGTTCCGCTACATCGCATATCGTGCAATATTTATTGCGGATACCGACAAAAAGAACTTTTTTTGTGTAGTAACCAATTAAAGTACCAACACCGGAAAGAGAATCGTAGGCGTGGCCGTACGATCTTTTACTCCAACTACCATCAGCTATTACAGTTATGTACGGAATACCGTTTATAACATCGTTCCTTTCGAGAGCCAGTTGCTTTTCAGTTTGGCCAGCCATTTTCATATTTTCCATGGCTGTTTTTTTAAACTCGTCTACTAACATATCTCGATTTTGAATATAACTTATATCGGACATACATTGAATATTCATAACTGCACACAGCTCTTCTAATTGGGCATAGCCAATTCCCACTGTAATAGTTCCTACTGCAGCAGCCATATCAATGCTTAATATTTTTGGATCTTTGGGTTCTGACCAGAATTTGGCTTCAGTATTGCACATTTGGCACTTGAAAGTAAAACGCGCCTTAAACTTTTTGGTTTTAGTTTTTATGAGTTTCCAATCTTTAAATTGGCACTCTATTCATTTTATATGATTATTGAATAATCTCTGGAGTTCTTTCCATACATGAGAAAAGTCAACAATGCGTCGGCCTTCAGGCAAGCTTTCCTGGATACAATTTTAATCCAGAAGGTCATTCTCGATAACAAAATAATTATCTTCGCAAAGTTTGACATCTTTATTACAAATATCTGTTTCAGAAATTGACTCCAGGCATTGCACTTTCTGAGTACTAACTTTAGAATCTATTGTATCGGAATCCGATTCCACCGATTTTTGAAAATCGATGGATTCATTGCTAGTATTCTCATATGTGCTATTCTTAGAGTCATTTTCCTCTTAGCCTTCGGTTTTAGTTTTTATGACTTTCCAATCTTTAAATTGGCATTCTAATTCTTTCATATGATTATTGAATGATCTCTGGAGTTCATTCCACATATAAGAAAAATTGACAATGCGACGCCCTTGAGGCATGCTTTCCTGGATATGATTTATATCCAGAGGGCTATTCTCGATAACAAAATGATTGTTATTTTCGCAAAGTTCGTCATTTTTATTACACACATCTGTTTCTGAACTTGAATCTAAGCATTGCACTTTTTGAATACTAACTTTTGAATCCATCATATCGGAGAATAATTCCACCGATTTTTGAAAATCGATGGATTCATTGCTAGTATTCTTCTATGTGTTATTCCTAGAATCATTTTTCTCTTGGCCTTCGATTTTAGTTTTTATGAGTTTCCAATCTTTAAATTGGCACTCTATTTCTTTCATATGATTATTAAATGATCTCTGAAGTTTATTCCACATATGAGAAAAGTCGACAATGCGACGCCTTTGAGGCATGCTTTCCTGGATATTATTTATATCCAGAGGGCTATTCTCGATAATAAAATGATTGTTATCTTCGCAAAGTTCGACATTTTTACTACACGTACCTGTATTTGAATTTGACTCCAGGCATTGCATCGCGGGTATTAACGATTGGATACTAACTTTCGAATCCATTGTATCGGATAGTAATTCCGCTGATTTCTGATTACCGATGGATTTATTGTTAATATCCTTAGATGTGCTATACCTGGAATCATTTTTCTCTTGTCTCTTTAGCTTTAGCATCCGTTGCCTGCAAAAAAGAATAATGTTAAAATATTGTTAAAAAAATTAAATGTATCAGTTATTATATAATTATCAAAAGAAGATTTTTGAAAAATAAATGCAGTCTCTTGTTTATAAATCTATATCTTATTCAAACTATATTATATTATACAATAAAGTTTTAATATAAATGTTTTATTTTTATACTAAGCAGAGGATACATAAACCGTATCTGATGTAAAGAAACAGTTTACGAATAAATAAGTCTTGCATAAAATATCTTCCAGAACGCACATGCAAATCGTTCTGGGAGAAGATATTTTAGAAGCAACTAGCAGACGAATAAATCGTCTCTGATATAAAATATCTTTTTTTAATAACCAAAACGCACATGCAAATAGTTCTGGGAGAAGATATTTGCAATTAGCAGACGAATAAATTGTCTCTGATATAAAATATAACCAGAACGCACATGCAAATCGTTCTGGGAAAAGATATTTTATACTAACGCGCGATATTACGCGCGCGCGCGTGTGTGCGTGTGTGTGTATATGTATATGTATATATATATATATATATATGTATATATATATATATATATATATGTATATATATAAGAAAGAAGGGGGTTTCATTAAAACGATTTTCGGATCTATATTTTTCTCTTGCATTCATTTATTTATTTTCCGTAGGGGGGTTAAAGGGGGCATTGAAATTAAATCTCAAATATGAGATTATTTCATATTTTAAAATCTTGGCCGTGTCCAAGTAAAAATTTGGTGCCTTGTGCACCGGTATTTAATTCTAACGGAAAATTATTTAGTTTCGTTAGGATAACGCATTGTCATCCGCGATTTGGCTCTTGTTGCCCGTCTTATACGTTAAATTTATATTTATATTACAGAGCCTTGTTAAAACTCTTATATTGATACACGCTGGCTTAAAAATGCGTTTGTTTACCAACATTAATATATATAACAGAGAAAAGTATAGAATCGAAAGGATCTGAATAGCTCAGCTGGAAGAGCAGTCGCCCGGCAAGCGAAAGGTCTCGGGTTCGATTCCCGATTCAGCGATTTTCGGATCTATATTTTTCTCTTGCATTCATTTATTTATTTTCCGTAGGGGGGTTAAAGGGGGCATTGAAATTAAATCTCAAATATGAGATTATTTCATATTTTAAAATCTTGGCCGTGTCCAAGTAAAATTTGGTGCCTTGTGCACCGGTATTTAATTCTAACGGAAAATTATTTAGTTTCGTTAGGATAACGCATTGTCATCCGCGATTTGGCTCTTGTTGCCCGTCTTATACGTTAAATTTATATTTCATTAAAATATCGCAAAAAATTTATAGATGGAGAAAATCTTGAAAATTTCGAAATCATCTTTATTTTTAGAATAATTTCAAGAATACGAAGTTTTATTGTGGACATCACGTTGCGGGACATCCTGTGTATATATATACATACATACATACATACATACTTTCATATATATATATATATATATACAATAAACACAATAATAATTACCCTACAAATCAACTAATCTCTAACAATGCTTAAGCTCGTATATAAACAAACACAATGATAAATTATTAAATAATATTAGGCCATGTGTAACAAGCAAAAAAATTTTATTAATTCTTGGAAAAAAATTTTTTAATTTGAAAAAACCATTTGACAAACGTTTCGACCTGTACTTGGTCTTCTTTAGTGCGCAGTAATTGTTATGATAATTAGATAAATATAAATAAAAATAAAAATAAAATTATAATAATAAGTCGCAATATCGTGTCAAGTATGGTAAATTAAAAATTGATGTCAAAAATAAAAAGGCGAAATACGATGACATTAAATTCAAATCATCAAGCATAGCTCGACACGAACAGTCCAACGCTGAGTGCAAAAATCATATAACTAATCCGAGAATATAGAAAAAGAACTAAACGACACTCTCAAAAAATGGCAAAAAAAAGGATATATTTCCAACAAAGAATATTTTTCACTACGTTCTAGCGACTCCCTTCTCCCAAAATGCTATGGTCTCTCAAAAATACACAAGAAGAATACTCGATTTAGAATTATTGTGTCATCAATCAAGAGACACGGTAGTGTCTCGCGACCAGTTAAGGGCGTAGCGGAGACACCGTGTATCTTAACGCGAGTCGGACATTTGAGTCTTTATAATATTTCGAATCCTCAATAATGGCTGAAGCAATCGAGTTTATACTAGACTTAATCGATAGATTGAGTTCGAATTATATAATAAAAGTGTCTTTATTTCTGCTCTACGTGATTTGTAAGCAGAGATATATAAATGCAAAGTCGAAATATGAAAAATTTCTATTAAGAAACGTCCCCGTCATCATTATCATCATCATTATCATCATTATCATCATCATTATCATCATCGACCACGCATACATAGTAGTATCGTGCTACACGTATTCACACGTATACAACACATGCGCACACATATATCACACGTACACAACACATGCAAGATGCATGTAGTGGTAATTTTGTCCATCTCGCACGTTTTACAACAGATGGCGATAGTGGCGCTCCACCATATCGGCAGCGTGCGGGGTTATGTTGGCTAACTCTCTCTCTCTCTCTCTCTCTCTCTCTCTCTTTCTCTCTCTCTTTCTCACACACACACGCACACACACACACACTCTCTCATTCTCACTCACTCACTCACTGTTCGTCTTGTCACAGATTAATAGACAGATCGCCAAAGGCCTGCCTAAAGAAGAGACCGCCATCTTCGTGCGATAGACTTTGCCCCTTACCGACACACTTTGCCCCTGGTTCGAGTCCGTGCTAAATTTCGTAGACTTGAACCAAAAGACTTTGCCCCTGGTTCGAGTCCGTGCTAAATTTCGTAGACTCGACCAAAAGACTTTGCCCCTGGTGCAAGTCCAGGCTAAATTCGTTTGACATTACCAACAGACTTTGCCCCTGATGCGAATCCAGGCTAATTGATCATGAGACCAATTTGAGAGATTTGGCCCCCGTTGTGTGTGTGTGTGTGTGTGTGTGTGTGTGAGAGAGAGAGAGAGAGAGAGAGAGAGAGAATATTTTACATATATGCATATATATATATAAAATTTATTAAATATAAAAAATATATTTTTTACACATAAAATGTTTTTTATTGAAATAATCACGATTTTAAATGTGATATAACACAGTGTTCAAAAATTTTTTAATTAAATTTTTTAATTAAATTTTATTAAAGAAAATTACTTGAAATTTTTTACATTAAGAATTTAAAGGCTCCTTATTCTCTTGTAGAAATTTATCACTACGCCAATTAATCACTTATTTTGAGTATTTAAAATACTATAATATACAGTAATTTAAGTATTCGAAATAAAAGTGATTAATTACTCGAAATAAGTGATAAATTGGCGTTACTAGTAATAAATTTCTATAAGGGTTGAAATAAAGTATAAAAGATAAATAGGCTATATGTGAGCCGTATGCGAAATGTGAGATGTAAGACGCATATTGAAATTTAATTTTTCGATATAACTTTCAAAAATGTACACGAGGTACAAAAAATTAGCTTGGACATTTGTAAGACTTAAAATTGGGATTAATTCTCAATTCTATTAATTAAATTTCGATATAACACACCTTACATCCGCGCACGGCTCACATATAGCCCATTTATTAGTGCAATTTTTAAGTTCCTTATTTTTCGAAGTTCACCTTTTTACGTTATCAAATATTTTTGGTACGTTTTCAAGAATTTTATATTTTTACTTACCGCAGTTTCTTATCCAAATGTAAAATCTTTTATCGCAGTCTATAAAAAATTGAAACAATTTACAATTTTATGATATAATATTATTATTATTACAATTTCTATATATATGCACATCTGTCAAATATCGTGATTTATTTCACATTATTATTATCTATTTTAATAAAAAAAAAAAAAAAAACACTTGCAACAATCAAAAATAAACCGCCTGCCGCGAGCGGAAAATGCCAAGAAAGCACGCAATTTCCGCGAATCTCGTAATTTTTTTGAAAAATCAACAATTTCAACGAAATTGTAAATTCTTCAAATCACTGCACAAGTATAATTCACAATAATAATTTTCAGTAACTACGATAAAAAATCGTATACTGAAAACCGCAAACGAAAGTGCAATGGGAGTAAGAGTAAAGTCTGTGATAAAATTAATTGGCAATAGAAAATTAATAATTTTCAAATAGAAAAATTTTGAAATTACTGAGGATTTACAAATAATAAAGTAAAAATATTAAATAATTTATGTTTTCGAATTTTGCTCGCGGAGAGGATCTTTAAAACAAGATTTTTAGAAGAGAGGACCTTTAAAATATAAACAGGCAAAAACGTTGGAAAAATTAAAGCGCGCGTTTAAACAGATAAACGCAATGAAATAAATACGCAATTGTTTTTACTTATCGCTGTAAGCTCACAAGCTTCTGACGTGCTATACACTTTTATATAATATATACAAGGTGTCTGGTAACTAACGGACCAATGATTAAGGGCGGATTCTCTGGCCAATTTGGAGACGATTTTTCCTTAGCAAAAATGTTGAGAAGTCAATAATTTTCGAGTTATAAGCGATTGAAAAAAATAGGTTTTTTGAAAACTAAACGTTTTGGAGTTAAAAGTCTAACATAATTACATTCTTCAGTTAATTTCAGGTAGAGTTTACTATAATAAAATTTTAATTTAAGGCTTAGTTATAAAGATACATAATGACAACGATTGGAAAGTTGTAAAAAATGATGACCTTTTTCGACATTTTCGCTGAGGAAAAATTGTTCCCAAATTGACCAAAGAGTTCATTTGTAATCGTTGGTTCGTTGGTTACCGGACACCCTGTATATTGGACACGAGTTTCGTTTGTTTCAGATTCTCGAGAGTTGAAGTAGGAACATACGAGTATCATATATCGTTTGTGACTTGCCGAATGAAAGCAAGACAGAGAGCGAACGAGATGATGAGCTTAATAGCTCATAATGTTATAAATAAATAAATAAAAAATTATAACCTGACCTACTAGTTATTGAATCTTTTTTTAATAAAATGTTTCATTATTATTATCATCTAAGTCTAAGTCGTTTAATTACTTTTTAGTTTTTTAATAATTAATTTAATTTATTCTAGTCATTTTTATATGAGAAAAATAATATCACGTATACGTTTTATAATGAATTAATATATTTCGGGAACCGAATTATATATTCTTAATAATATAAAAGTGTTCAAAAATTATATTTGACTTTTAATTTTAATTATTTTATAGCAAAGAGTTCCGAAATCTCTTACACACATAATGGGGATTTTTTTCATCCATATAATTCGCAATTAAGTATATATGTTAATTATTAATTTTAATAAAATAAAAATTAAAATTAAAGATCAAATATAATTTTTAAACACAAATATATTAAATTAATTATAAAACGTATACCCATGATAGTATTTTTCTCGTACAAAAATAATTAGAGTAAATTAAAAATCATAAAAGATTAAAAATTAATTAAAGAATTTAAACTTATATTTTATATAATAATAATAAAACATTTTATTACGTCAAACCGTCGTGAAATAATTAAATAAAATTTGCTAGTTACGTCAAAGTCAAGTTTTCTAAGCTTATAAAACATTTTATTAAAAAACAGATTCAATAAATATAAGTACATGTTATATATATACTTATATTTATTGAATCTGTTTTTTTTATAAAATGTTTTATTATTATCATATATAATATAAATTATTTAATTATTTTTTTATTTTTTTATGAGTAATTTAATTTGTTCTAGTTATTTTTGTACGAGAAAAATACTATCACGGGTATACGTTTTATAACGAATTAAATATATTTATGTTCAAAAATTATATTTGACCTTTAATTTTAATTTTGTATTTTATTAAAATTAATAATTAACATATATACTTAATTGCGAATTATATGGATGAACAAAATCCCTATTATGTGTGTAAGAGATTTCGGAACTCTTTGCTAAAATAATTAAAATTAAAAGTCAAATATAATTTTTGAACACTTTTATATTATTAAAAATATATAATTCGACTCTCGAAATATATTAATTCATTATAAAACGTATACGTATTAGTATTTTTCACATATTAAAATGATTAGAATAAATTAAATTAATTATTAAAAAACTAAAAAGTAATTAAACGACTTAGACTTAGATGATAATAATAATGAAACATTTATTAAAAAATAATTATAATAGGTCAGGTTAATATTTTATTTATTTATTTATTTATTTATTTATAACATCATAAAATTTTGTCCTTTCCGAAATACGCGAACGCTACGAAAAAATAAATTTCGTACATGCCGCCGGACGAGTTCATGAGCATGAGACGCTCTTATCTTGGGATCGTATTAATAGTTACTGCATTGACCACTACAACGATATGGCGCTGAAATCAGTGAGAAATGCTGGTCTCTCCTTCATCCAGACCTTTGGCGATCTGTCTATTAATCTGTGGTCTTGTGTACTTATTTAGTACATTCATGATCGGCAGCGTGCGGGGTTATGTTGGCTAACTCTCTCTCTCTCTCTCTCTCTCTCTCTCTCTCTCTCTCTCTCTCTTTCTCACACACACACACACTCTCTCATTCTCACTCACTCACTCACTGTTCGTCTTGTGTACTTATTCAGTACATTCATGATTAAAAATCTATATGCATTAATGTGAAATTTACTTACAATTAGTTTACTTGAAATATTCAATCTCTAAAGTGTTTATCTTATAAGATAGACAAAAAAATCTGAGTAAATAATAAGAAAAAAAACAAGGATTATTATTGTCATAATTTTTTATCAATTAAGTACTCTCAACTATCCAATAATTAAATAAATACGTACAAATGTGCGCGCGTGTACACACATACACATATTGATATTAAAGAGATTGAAGGAGAGGAAGGAGAAGATAAAAATTTAAATATTCACATATATTTTCAAATATTATATATGAATTTATAGTTTACATATCTAATTAATAATGAATTTCTAATTATATTAAACATATCAAAATAAAGACATACATGTATTTATCAAATGAATAAAATTATTGAATACAGACTTAAAAAATTTATTAAACATAAACTTAAAAAATTAATTAATTAAACATATTCCAAATTTAGAAAAAATAAACTTTATTTATATATGCAACAGCTTTTTAAACTAAATTTTTAAATTCTATTTTATATTAGACAATTATCTCAATCAACATCTACGTCCACATTAGCTGCACTGCAGACTACCTCTACAGCCACATTATCTGCTCCGCGGATATAGCGTTATGCCAATACGATACATTACATGTACTTACTTACTTGCCTTTACTGTACCAACTCTTGTTCTTTCCACGTAATCATGTTTTTACAGTAGTTTATAAAATTAACTACTTGAATTATAACGTCTTTTATGTGGGGCAAACAGGTTGACAGTTACATACAAGAATTGTTGAACATGGGAATCATATTAACTGGAAGAATAGGACTCACTCTGTTATTACTGAATATAGGCTTGATTCTGATCATCAGTTTGAGTGGAACGCGTTGGCCAAACTCCGACAAGTTAGCGCCCTCATTTGAGTGGAACTAAAATTGTCGATAATTACCGACAATTTTAATTCCGCTATTATCGACAGTAATCCATATATGTCAAAAAGCCATTTTAGTGTGTTCAACATATTAAAATCAGACAACATAATATATTTTTACTGTCGAATCATCTCGCACACGCATCTAAGCGTGTCAATGACAGTAAAACATACATATATAAATGTGTCTCTTTATGACATAGTTGAACACAATTTCAATATTGCTGTTTTATATATTTTGATGATATAAGCATATTTTCATGTATTTTTCAAAGAAAATATACAATCTACCACATATATATATATATATATATTATATATACAAGGTGGTTCAAAAGTCCGGCAACGGCCAATTATGTCCAAGAAATAGTGGTCTTATGAATAAAATATAAAAATTGCAGGGTTCAACCCGGAAAAAAATTTGTTATATATATAATTACATCTAAATAATTATATAATTATATGTGAAATATGTTCATTTTATATATAATTAAATTTATTTATATATAAATTATAAAGTTTATGTGTAATCTCATGTTAAGTTATATATGAAACATTATATATATTTATATATGTGAATACTTATTTATTATATATATATATATATATATATATATATATAAATTTATATAATTATATGTATATAAAAAGCTTTTTTATCTAATTATATATGGACATATTTCATATATAATTTTGCAATTATATATGTATAATTTTATATTCTATACAATTTTATATTGTTATATATAAAAATTGTTTTAAGGGAAAATAAGATATTTTATGGTGACCTTGACTTTGACGTAGGGGTCAAATTTAGAGGTCACTTCAAGGTCAACTTTTGTTAAACGAAATCTATTTTTATTAGATATTCTTGTAGCTTATTTCGAGAATTTTCCAAAACACTAATAAAATATTGTTTGATGTACTTATTGAGTTATGACCCAGCAAACACCAATATATAATTGTTACATTGCTATAATAAAACGGAATATAACAGGTAATATAACGTGTACGTTACATGTAACATCCATGTTAGTTGTAATTTCTCACTCATAGATGTAACATTTTAATATAACATATATTACATTGTAGTTATATTGTAATTATATACCAAATAGCACATTGATGTATTGATAAGTCAGTGCTATTTTGGGATATAATGACAATATAACTACAATGTAATATATGTAATATTAAAAATGTTATATCTATGAGTGGGAAATTACAACTAACATATAAGTTACATGTAACATGCTTAAGTATATAACATTTATATATTGTGTTTGCTGGGGAAGGTTTGAAGTGAACAATTCTTTTATAAAATTGACAATATCTTGGAAAACATTCAATTTTTGTTATACATTTATACTTTTTATGCACGGAATAATGAGACCAATCAATAGATGCGAAGAAAACAGTTGCAAAAGACGTATGTAATTTTCAAGAAGCAACTGCTCAGCAAACAACATAATTGCTATATAACACGTAATTAACGTGCATGTAACATGTAACAAACACGTTAGTTGTAATTTCCCACTTATGGATGTAACATTTGTAATATAACATATGTTCTATTATTTATTGTAATTATGGTATATCCCAGATAAGATAGTGACTTAGCGAAAGATTATCTTCCGGCATCCTACAATATCGATGCTATCTGGAATGTAATTACAATATATAAATAACATATGTCATATTACAAATGTTACATCTATGAATGAGAAATTACCGTATATATTACATGTAACATGCACGTTATATAGTATATTATATACATGTAACATAGCAGTTATATTTTGTGTTTGCTGGGTGCATTTTCTTTACACCAAATTGGTCTCATTATTCTATGCATAAAAATAAAAAGTATGATAACGTAAAACTGAATATTTTATAAAGATATAATTTTATGTCAAACAATTGCTTCGAATCTTTATAATTCAAAAAGTACTTCATAAAAAATGTTTTATTATAATGTTTTAGAAAGCTGTCGAGATAAGCTACAAGAATATCTAATAAAAAATAAAGGATTCCAATTTAAAAAATTAAGTTGACCTATAAATGATCTCAAAATTTGACACTTAGGTAAAAGTCAACACCTTTAGTATTTTTTTCATAAGACCACTACTTTCGGAGATAATTGGCCATTGCCATACTTTTGAATCACCATATACGTATTATATATATGTTTATGCACGGATATATGCATCTATATACATGTATATATATGTATATATTTCTTACATATATAAATGCATGCATAGATGCATACATATATACAAATACATATACACATACATCAGGGTTGGGAAAGTTACTTTGTAAAAATAACTAGTTACAATTACAGTTATCTTATTGAAACAGTAACTAGTTACAGTTACAAGTTACCAATTTTAAAAAATAACTCGTTACAGTTACAGTTACTCAAAAAGTAACGAGTCGTTACTTTTCAATTACTTTTTAAAAATAATTATACATTATTTTAAATATAAGGAGCTTACATATTATGCACAACTACAGTCAAGTATTTAAAAAAATTCTTGAATGTAATATTGATCGATTTGCTTGCGACTTTGCGATTACCATCAATGTATGAATGACCTTTATATACAACAGTAAAAATAGTTATATATGGTAACTTACTAAATAGTAATCGCAAAGTCGCAAGCAAATCGATTAATTATTACATTTAAGAATTTTTTTAAATACTTGACTGTGATTGGTCGATTGTAATTATGTGTTGTATTATTTTATGTACACAAAATGAAAATTTTAAGTAAAAAATTAAATTATATGAAGATCTATATATATATATATATATGCTATTGTTATCAAAATTTAATTTAACAATATAACGGCTACCATACTTAAACGATACTTTTAGCGAATGTTTCCAAAAAAATAATTAATAAAGTAACTGTTAAAATAGTTACTAGTTACTAAAAAAATGTAACTAAGTTACAGTTACAGTTACAGATGGAGAAAAGTAACGAAGTTAAGTTACAGTTACCGAAAAAAAGTAACTGTAACTGTAACTTCGTTACAAGTAACTCGTTACGTCCCAACCCTGACATACATGTATACACATACGTGTATGGTATAAGCATACGTGTATGGTACGTATATTGATATTACCTGTAATTTTCTATAAATTACAATGTATGCAGTACGCACAATTTGCTTTTCTTCTCTTATCAATAATTGAGAAAATAGCAAATATATTCAAATAACCAGCTGTATATTTTTATATAATATAACAGAATATTATATACTATACAAAACATTTTTATGCATATATAGAATAAAATGGGCCTCTCTATCACCCATTCCCGTGAGAACGCAACCATAATATATGTATTTTTTTTTGTCTCTCCGATTTTTGCAAATAAGACATGTGTATTAGACACTTTTTTGCAACAATATTTATTAAAATTACACATTTCTAGTATAATAATAAATTTTTATTAGTTAGAAAAAGGCGACAGTTTATTTTCTGCTAAAATTTTTAAGAAATGTTGTCTCATACGTTTAACATCAGTGGAATATGTCTCATTACAAGAATTTCCTCCTAAAGCTATAGTTGTAGCAAATGCGGCAGCAAAGATTTCACAACATATACCATCAGGTTGTGTTTGAACGTCTTCAAATATTATATTATTTTTATTTATTTGTGGATAACGGCGATGAATGTAACTTTTTCTTTAGCCTTCAATGTTTCGTATGTACAGCCAGATAGACTGTCGTACACTCGAAGCTTGGTGCCGTCAAAAGAAATACATCGCCAGTGATTACTGCAATTTCCTCCAATAATTTGTAAGCTTTTGTCGTTACAACTTGCTTCAATTATATGAGGATATTCCAAATAATGCACACTTTGTGTCTCAAAACAAGAATTCTTTCTTATGACGCGCAAAAATCGGTCCAATGATTCGTCATTTATTTGACTATCAAAAGGTAATACATTTCCTTTACTGAATCAAAAGAAGCAACCCAATTATCTAAAAATTTTTTTTGCTTTGCCATATCGCGTTCTGTTAGTTCTGAATTTTTTGAGTAACTAACTATGATGCAATCATCTTGTTCTGCATTTAAAGCAGTTATAGTTGCTTTCATTGATGAAATATTTGATTCAATACATTTCTTTTTTTTGGGAATGTTTTTATCTTCTACATTACACTGTGGAAGACTCGTTGGTTTTCTTTTTTTAGCTACTTCTTGTTGAGCTTCTATTATATAGCTTGAATTTCTAATTGGCATATGTCGATTATGCCGACTATCCAAGATTTCCGGCAGCATGCAATCGTAATAGAAACGTGTTAAAAAGGGCAGCATTTGATTACTCCAAAATACAGTGTCCCTATTAACACGTACTATTTTCAAGCTTTTTGGCGTCCACACAGCGAAAATACAATAATCTTGCTGCGTTATATTTAATTGGCCTTGAATTTTATAGAAAAATCGGTGATTTTGATTCATCTTATATGGAGTTTTCTTATCAAAGATGCCTTTCAAATGGGGCAATATTTTTATGGCTTCTTCCGCTGTTAAATGCTCAGCTGATAGTGGACATTTTATTTCTACCAAACCATCTTCATCTACGAGCCCGTCTGAAGAAGCACTCAAACACGGATTTTTAATATCAATAAACAATCCGCAAATTTTTATCTCCTTTTTTAATGTTACAGCCAATTTTTTCCATTTTGCGACCATATTTCATAGCCGCAGTATCAATAGAGAGAGGAAATAAAATGTTTTTTATGGTTGCGGCGCAAAACGTTGTCGGTCTCATGCGACATAAAATTTCAAAATTAGACGCCGTCAACAGTTCCTGTCTCAGTGAATGCCACAAATCTGAATCACTTTGCTCTATTGTATTACGTTCAATTTGTCTCCAATTTTTCCCATTTTCAAACAACTTTTCCAAATGATTTTGTCGAAGTTGTTCAAAAACTTCGGGTAGAAGATCAGGTTTTTGTGATTGCGGACCGTAATGACAATCTGTTCCTGACTTCCTTTTACATTTTTGCCGTCCATTCATTTTCCGAGATTCTCTAGTTCTTGCAACTTTAATTTGTCGTCGCTTTTCCAGAATCTCGATAGTAGGAGGAACATTTTATCCATGCTTTTATGCATTTCCGTAATACCTTGTTTCCAATTATGTTGCAAAACTGCCCCCGCAACTCTAGCATTGTAAGAGCCTCGGTTATTAAAATTAATGCGCTTACCAGCAATTTCTTTTCAGATTATCGAATTGAACGACTCTACAGGATTGTTGGTGTATTTGTACAACAAACCGTCGGAATAAGCGCTTAAATATATGATAGCCTTCTCTACTCTTTGGTAAAGATCGTGTAACTTAAATTGAGAAACGATAATTAATTTTTCTTTGTTTCATAAAGGTCACATATACGACCGCGTTCCTTACATCGTTTATGTTCACCAAATATATGACTAGGAATGTTTAATATATCTTTTTGTAATTCTCTAGCTTTATCATGGTGAGGTTGCTCTTGTTTATTTCGTAAATCAATTGTTTCTATCACTTCTGTTCGTATGTTCATAACATTGTTCTTTACAACATTTCGTAACTGGACGAAATCGCGCTTTCTTTGCATTTTTGGCTGAGTTGTCCCTGCTACCGCCTGCAGCTTTTTGCATAGATTGTAAAGCAAATGATTGGTGCATTTTATTTTTTTCACGTTCACCATTTCTTCCCGATATGGTCTGCTATCAATGATAGCCTGATAGACGCTGCTATCGCCATCGGCAATAACTGTTCTAAAAATTAATTCATGCATTTCCAGGCTACTTTTAAAGCCTTCTGCAATGGCGTCGTTCTCCATACTTGTGGAGCTTGCGTTACGATCGAAATTTTTATATCATTTATGGTTTTTTGGTTCGATTCCGTTTTGTTCCGCTACATCGCATATCGTGCAATATTTATTGCGGATACCGACAAAAAGAACTTTTTTTGTGTAGTAACCAATTAAAGTACCAACACCGGAAAGAGAATCGTAGGCGTGGCCGTACAATCTTTTACTCCAACTACCATCAGCTATTACAGTTATGTACGGAATACCGTTTATAACATCGTTCCTTTCGAGAGCCAGTTGCTTTTCAGTTTGGCCAGCCATTTTCATATTTTCCATGGCTGTTTTTTTAAACTCGTCTACTAACATATCTCGATTTTGAATATAACTTTTATCGGACATACATTGAATATTCATAACTGCACACAGCTCTTCTAATTGGGCATAGCCAATTCCCACTGTAATAGTTCCTACTGCAGCAGCCATATCAATGCTTAATATTTTTGGATCTTTGGGTTCTGACCAGAATTTGGCTTCAGTATTGCACATTTGGCACTTGAAAGTAAAACGCGCCTTAAACTTTTTGGTTTTAGTTTTTATGAGTTTCCAATCTTTAAATTGGCACTCTATTCATTTTATATGATTATTGAATAATCTCTGGAGTTCTTTCCATACATGAGAAAAGTCAACAATGCGTCGGCCTTCAGGCAAGCTTTCCTGGATACAATTTTAATCCAGAAGGTCATTCTCGATAACAAAATAATTATCTTCGCAAAGTTTGACATCTTTATTACAAATATCTGTTTCAGAAATTGACTCCAGGCATTGCACTTTCTGAGTACTAACTTTAGAATCTATTGTATCGGAATCCGATTCCACCGATTTTTGAAAATCGATGGATTCATTGCTAGTATTCTCATATGTGCTATTCTTAGAGTCATTTTCCTCTTAGCCTTCGGTTTTAGTTTTTATGACTTTCCAATCTTTAAATTGGCATTCTAATTCTTTCATATGATTATTGAATGATCTCTGGAGTTCATTCCACATATAAGAAAAATTGACAATGCGACGCCCTTGAGGCATGCTTTCCTGGATATGATTTATATCCAGAGGGCTATTCTCGATAACAAAATGATTGTTATTTTCGCAAAGTTCGTCATTTTTATTACACACATCTGTTTCTGAACTTGAATCTAAGCATTGCACTTTTTGAATACTAACTTTTGAATCCATCATATCGGAGAATAATTCCACCGATTTTTGAAAATCGATGGATTCATTGCTAGTATTCTTCTATGTGCTATTCCTAGAATCATTTTTCTCTTGGCCTTCGATTTTAGTTTTTATGAGTTTCCAATCTTTAAATTGGCACTCTATTTCTTTCATATGATTATTAAATGATCTCTGAAGTTTATTCCACATATGAGAAAAGTCGACAATGCGACGCCTTTGAGGCATGCTTTCCTGGATATTATTTATATCCAGAGGGCTATTCTCGATAATAAAATGATTGTTATCTTCGCAAAGTTCGACATTTTTACTACACGTACCTGTATTTGAATTTGACTCCAGGCATTGCATCGCGGGTATTAACGATTGGATACTAACTTTCGAATCCATTGTATCGGATAGTAATTCCGCTGATTTCTGATTACCGATGGATTTATTGTTAATATCCTTAGATGTGCTATACCTGGAATCATTTTTCTCTTGTCTCTTTAGCTTTAGCATCCGTTGCCTGCAAAAAAGAATAATGTTAAAATATTGTTAAAAAAATTAAATGTATCAGTTATTATATAATTATCAAAAGAAGATTTTTGAAAAATAAATGCAGTCTCTTGTTTATAAATCTATATCTTATTCAAACTATATTATATTATACAATAAAGTTTTAATATAAATGTTTTATTTTTATACTAAGCAGAGGATACATAAACCGTATCTGATGTAAAGAAACAGTTTACGAATAAATAAGTCTTGCATAAAATATCTTCCAGAACGCACATGCAAATCGTTCTGGGAGAAGATATTTTAGAAGCAACTAGCAGACGAATAAATCGTCTCTGATATAAAATATCTTTTTTTAATAACCAAAACGCACATGCAAATAGTTCTGGGAGAAGATATTTGCAATTAGCAGACGAATAAATTGTCTCTGATATAAAATATAACCAGAACGCACATGCAAATCGTTCTGGGAAAAGATATTTTATACTAACGCGCGATATTACGCGCGCGCGCGTGTGTGCGTGTGTGTGTATATGTATATGTATATATATATATATATATATATGTATATATATATATATATATATATATATGTATATATATAAGAAAGAAGGGGGTTTCATTAAAATATCGCAAAAAATTTATAGATGGAGAAAATCTTGAAAATTTCGAAATCATCTTTATTTTTAGAATAATTTCAAGAATACGAAGTTTTATTGTGGACATCACGTTGCGGGACATCCTGTGTATATATATACATACATACATACATACATACTTTCATATATATATATATATATACAATAAACACAATAATAATTACCCTACAAATCAACTAATCTCTAACAATGCTTAAGCTCGTATATAAACAAACACAATGATAAATTATTAAATAATATTAGGCCATGTGTAACGAGCAAAAAAATTTTATTAATTCTTGGAAAAAAATTTTTTAATTTGAAAAAACCATTTGACAAACGCTTCGACCTGTACTTGGTCTTCTTTAGTGCGCAGTAATTGTTATGATAATTAGATAAATATAAATAAAAATAAAAATAAAATTATAATAATAAGTCGCAATATCGTGTCAAGTATGGTAAATTAAAAATTGATGTCAAAAATAAAAAGGCGAAATACGATGACATTAAATTCAAATCATCAAGCATAGCTCGACACGAACAGTCCAACGCTGAGTGCAAAAATCATATAACTAATCCGAGAATATAGAAAAAGAACTAAACGACACTCTCAAAAAATGGCAAAAAAAAGGATATATTTCCAACAAAGAATATTTTTCACTACGTTCTAGCGACTCCCTTCTCCCAAAATGCTATGGTCTCTCAAAAATACACAAGAAGAATACTCGATTTAGAATTATTGTGTCATCAATCAAGAGACACGGTAGTGTCTCGCGACCAGTTAAGGGCGTAGCGGAGACACCGTGTATCTTAACGCGAGTCGGACATTTGAATCTTTATAATATTTCGAATCCTCAATAATGGCTGAAGCAATCGAGTTTATACTAGACTTAATCGATAGATTGAGTTCGAATTATATAATAAAAGTGTCTTTATTTCTGCTCTACGTGATTTGTAAGCAGAGATATATAAATGCAAAGTCGAAATATGAAAAATTTCTATTAAGAAACGTCCCCGTCATCATTATCATCATCATTATCATCATTATCATCATCATTATCATCATCGACCACGCATACATAGTAGTATCGTGCTACACGTATTCACACGTATACAACACATGCGCACACATATATCACACGTACACAACACATGCAAGATGCATGTAGTGGTAATTTTGTCCATCTCGCACGTTTTACAACAGATGGCGATAGTGGCGCTCCACCATATCGGCAGCGTGCGGGGTTATGTTGGCTAACTCTCTCTCTCTCTCTCTCTCTCTCTCTCTCTCTCTCTCTCTCTCTCTCTCTCTCTCTTTCTCACACACACACGCACACACACACACACTCTCTCATTCTCACTCACTCACTCACTGTTCGTCTTGTGTACTTATTTAGTACATTCATGATCGGCAGCGTGCGGGGTTATGTTGGCTAACTCTCTCTCTCTCTCTCTCTCTCTCTTTCTCACACACACACGCACACACACACACACTCTCTCATTCTCACTCACTCACTCACTGTTCGTCTTGTGTACTTATTCAGTACATTCATGATTAAACATCTATATGCATTAATGTGAAATTTACTTACAATTAGTTTACTTGAAATATTCAATCTCTAAAGTGTTTATCTTATAAGATAGACAAAAAAATCTGAGTAAATAATAAGAAAAAATACAAGGATTATTATTGTCATAATTTTTTATCAATTAAGTATTCTCAACTATCCAATAATTAAATAAATACGTACAAATGTGCGCGCGTGTACACACATACACATATTGATATTAAAGAGATTGAAGGAGAGGAAGGAGAACATAAAAATTTAAATATTCACATATATTTTCAAATATTATATATGAATTTATAGTTTACATATCTAATTAATAATGAATTTCTAATTATATTAAACATATCAAAATAAAGACATACATGTATTTATCAAATGAATAAAATTATTGAATACAGACTTAAAAAATTTATTAAACATAAACTTAAAAAATTAATTAATTAAACATATTCCAAATTTAGAAAAAATAAACTTTATTTATATATGCAACAGCTTTTTAAACTAAATTTTTAAATTCTATTTTATATTAGACAATTATCTCAATCAACATCTACGTCCACATTAGCTGCACTGCAGACTACCTCTACAGCCACATTATCTGCTCCGCGGATATAGCGTTATGCCAAATCTCTAAAAACTCACCTTTAAAAAAAGGTAAAAAAAGGCGACCAATTAAGGGCACGCCATTAACAAAAATTATCCATTGCAAACCCATGTAGAATCCTATCCTATTGCAAACCCATGTAGAATCCTATGAAAAATTAATCATTGCAAACCCATGTAGAATCCTAGGCAAAATTAACCATTGCAAACCCATGTAGAATCGTACCCATTGCAAACCTATGTAGAATCCTATGAAAAATTAACCATTGCAAACTCATGTAGAATCCTATGAAAAATTAACCATTGCAAACCCATGTAGAATTGTATTAAAAATTATCCATTGCAAACTTATGTAGAATCCTACATTGCAAACCCATGTACAATAGAATTGTATGAAAAATTATCGATTATAAACTTATGTACAATCGTAACAAAAGTAATGAAATAAAATAAAAATTGTGTAGAATAAACTGTAGAAATCTGTAGAATAAACAGTTTTTGCAAAAAATGTGGAGCATTTGAGCTCTAGTAAGTCTAAAAATAAATGTAAACATCAATTAATAATAACTGATGTTATATATATATTATATATATAAACCAATTTGTTGCAATATTCACTATAAAAGGTTGTAAGGGTAAGATGGCTAAAAGTGAATAATTTAAAAGATAGTTAACATAATTTTACATAAACTGAAATATTTCATAAAATAAAATATTTGTAATATTTCGAAGTTTATGTAAGATTATGTAAAAATTATACCTTTACAACTTTTTATAGTAAATATTGCGAGGAATCGATTTATATGAGAAAAATTAAGGTAATTCTATTTTGAAAATATAAGTGACCTTTAAATAACCTTGAAAATCGCCGTTTAGGAAAAAGTCTGTGTCAACTTTTTCTTTTTCGAAATCCTGCAACTTTTATCTAAATTTAATAGAAAATGTATAAAAAATGCTCGACATTAGTACACACACACACACACACATATGGGTAAATTTATATAAATAGGGTGCTTTAGGAGGAATGATCAGGATTCTAGGATATGATTGTACACATCATTTTAAGCAAAGAAGTTTAGATAAACATGTTTAATAATTGTTCTATTCCGGTCATAAAAATATACAAAAATGAATGATATAATCTCTAAAAACTCACCTTTAAAAAAAGGTAAAAAAAGGCGACCAGTTAAGGGCACGCCATTAACAAAAATTATCCATTGCAAATCCATGTACAATAGAATTGTATGAAAAATTATCGATTATAAACCCATGTACAATCGTAACAAAAGTAATGAAATAAAAAAAAAATTGCGCCAAGTGAAAGGAGAAACTTGTACCAGTGGAAAATTAAAGTTGCAAACATATATAGAGTCGTATAATGAATCAGTAAAAATTTAAATTTGCAAATGTAGAATCGTACCATAAAAAAACTTATCTTTTAAAAAAAAAGATAAACAAGATGCCAAGTCCATGCGCCATGTGAAAAAGAAATAAAAAAATTTTAGTTAAAAAAACTGGGCGCGCTGCTAAGTTTCAAAATTACAATGCACCTTAAAGTAACATTAATTAATTTAAACACAAAACATATTTTAACTGTAATGAGTTTAAAAGTAACAATTTAATTTTAATATTGTTAGAATATTATTTAGCAGCGCTCCCAGTTTTTTTAACTAAAATTTTTTCCACTGGTACAAGTTTCTACTTTCACTTGGCGCAATTTTTTTTTATTTCATTACTTTTGTTACGATTGTACATGAATTTATAATCGATAATTTTTCATACAATTCTATTGTACATGGGTTTGCAATGTAGGATTCTACATAAGTTTGCAATGGATCATTTTTAATACAATTCTACATGAGTTTGCAATGGTTAATTTTGCCTAGGATTCTACATGGGTTTGCAATGATTAATTTTTTATAGGATTCTACATGGGTTTGCATTAGGATAGGATTCTACATGGGTTTGCAATGGATAATTTTTGTTAATGGCGTGCCCTTAATTGGTCGCCTTTTTTTACCTTTTTTTAAAGGTGAGTTTTTAGAGATTTGGCATAACGCTATATCCGCGGAGCAGATAATGTGGCTGTAGAGGTAGTCTGCAGTGCAGCTAATGTGGACGTAGATGTTGATTGAGATAATTGTCTAATATAAAATAGAATTTAAAAATTTAGTTTAAAAAGCTGTTGCATATATAAATAAAGTTTATTTTTTCTAAATTTGGAATATGTTTAATTAATTAATTTTTTAAGTTTATATTTAATAAATTTTTTAAGTCTGTATTCAATAATTTTATTCATTTGATAAATACATGTATGTCTTTATTTTGATATGTTTAATATAATTAGAAATTCATTATTAATTAGATATGTAAACTATAAATTCATATATAATATTTGAAAATATATGTGAATATTTAAATTTTTATGTTCTCCTTCCTCTCCTTCAATCTCTTTAATATCAATATGTGTATGTGTGTACACGCGCGCACATTTGTACGTATTTATTTAATTATTGGATAGTTGAGAGTACTTAATTGATAAAAAATTATGACAATAATAATCCTTGTTTTTTTTTCTTATTATTTACTCAGATTTTTTTGTCTATCTTATAAGATAAACACTTTAGAGATTGAATATTTCAAGTAAACTAATTGTAAGTAAATTTCACATTAATGCATATAGATGTTTAATCATGAATGTACTGAATAAGTACACAAGACGAACAGTGAGTGAGTGAGTGAGAATGAGAGAGTGTGTGTGTGTGTGCGTGTGTGTGTGAGAAAGAGAGAGAGAAAGAGAGAGAGAGAGAGAGAGAGAGAGAGAGAGAGAGAGAGAGAGAGAGAGAGAGAGAGAGAGAGAGAGAGAGAGTTAGCCAACATAACCCCGCACGCTGCCGATATGGTGGAGCGCCACTATCGCCATCTGTTGTAAAACGTGCGAGATGGACAAAATTACCACTACATGCATCTTGCATGTGTTGTGTACGTGTGATATATGTGTGCGCATGTGTTGTATACGTGTGAATACGTGTAGCACGATACTACTATGTATGCGTGGTCGATGATGATAATGATGATGATAATGATGATAATGATGATGATAATGATGACGGGGACGTTTCTTAATAGAAATTTTTCATATTTCGACTTTGCATTTATATATCTCTGCTTACAAATCACGTAGAGCAGAAATAAAGACACTTTTATTATATAATTCGAACTCAATCTATCGATTAAGTCTAGTATAAACTCGATTGCTTCAGCCATTATTGAGGATTCGAAATATTATAAAGATTCAAATGTCCGACTCGCGTTAAGATACACGGTGTCTCCGCTACGCCCTTAACTGGTCGCGAGACACTACCGTGTCTCTTGATTGATGACACAATAATTCTAAATCGAGTATTCTTCTTGTGTATTTTTGAGAGACCATAGCATTTTGGGAGAAGGGAGTCGCTAGAACGTAGTGAAAAATATTCTTTGTTGGAAATATATCCTTTTTTTTGCCATTTTTTGAGAGTGTCGTTTAGTTCTTTTTCTATATTCTCGGATTAGTT
>NW_028190883.1:0-46473 GCF_048542155.1 Nylanderia fulva
ATCATTAATCTAGTATAAATACAAAATATATATATTATCGTGGTTAGTGGTGATTTTATGTGTAGATATTACTAAAGGCAGCCCAGATCTTTTATTAACATCAGATCGGTGTTCTTTAATTTGTCCCACATACGAAACATCACAATCATTACAATTTATTTTATAAACATCACAATTATTACAATTTATTTTATATCTACTGAAGATGATCCGAAAAAAGGATCGAAACGTTTAAAAGAATGATTAATATTTTTACTAATTAATTTGTTGTAGATAATATATACAATATATTTCGTATTTATACTAAATTAATGATAAGCGTTTATTTTGTAATTATAATAGACGATCAAATTGTGTAATATAATAGAATTACATATTAAATTTGTTTGTATTGTATAATGTAATTACATATAAAATTTTCGTTTTTTTTTCTTTTTTGCAAATAGTTTGTAAATGGTGGCTCTTGCCTTTGACTTATCTAATTTTATTTATAATTAACAAAGCCTTTGAAAAATCTCAATTATTTTAATTATATAAATAATATTATAAATTAATTATTAATATAAATTAGTTATATCTAATATTATTTTTATAAATTATTACATTGATGACATTTAACTGGAACAAGATATGTAACACTTAAATCTGCGTAATATATAAATAATATTAAAATATTAATATTTATAATCATATTTGTTTTATGTACAGGATCCGACACAAACGTAATAAAATGCACGAACGAAGAAATATTTAATATTATGAAAACAAAGATGAAGGATAGCGTGTCAGAACAAATCAAAATTTTAGAAGCAGCATGGACTGAGAAATTAGGGCGCAACATTTGTATTCTTGCAGATCAAAAGCCTGCATTTTCTAAATATTTCCATTCACTCCGAATTAAATGGCAAAACTGCAATAGAACGGAGCAGAATTTCAAAAAAAAATACGCCAACTGGCTATTAAACACTGCAGAATTTATAATAAAAGACGAATCTCTGTCAACGCAATCGAAAACAGGTCGTCCATCTTTATCATTTTCTGATGCGTCTGACCGATCGAGGCGCAGAAAAACAGAAGAACTTCGCACATTTAACACCACTGAAGAATTAGCTTACGCTACTCAAATGAATCTTCGCTTTTCAGGACAATTAAATGCTTCGAAAATTGTAAAAGATGTAACTTTGACAAGCCCAACAAGAGCTACTAAATATATGAAAGCTGCTACATCTCAAGTTGAACAAACTTTATCGAATGATGCAGCATTGTCAGTTCTAATTGAACACAAGTTCTCAAAACGTACGTATCAAAGTATTAGAAACATAGGCAAAGAAAATAACTGTAAATTATATCCATCCTATAATAATGTTGTAAAATCTAAAAGACTTTGTTATCCACCACGTACTGACATCACGATCAAAGAGAATTATGCTGAAGTAAAATTACAAAGTATACTAGATCACACGGCACAACGTATTTTATTACTGCAAAGGGAAGTTATTGGTACTTTGAGCATTGAAAACATTAAAAATTTGCATCTTACTTGTAAGTGGGGTTGTGACGGAAGCTCTGGACACAGTGTTTATAAGCAGAAATTTAACGAAGCCGGCATATCAGATGAAAATGTGTTCTTCACGTCATTTGTGCCATTACAACTTGTTTGTAAAGACGAAAAATTAGATACGGATCTTGTAATATGGCAGAATCCTAGAACATCATCTCCTAGGTTCTGTAGACCAATAAGACTACAATTTGAACACAAAAATGCTGAAACAACAGCTCATGAAGTAAATGATATTGAACAACAAATAAATTCGCTTAATCCCCTTGTGACACAAGTACATGGCATGGAGATCCGCGTTCAATATAACATGAATTTCACGATGATTGACAATAAGGTTTGTAATGCAGTGTCAGAAACGAAATCAACGTTACGATGTTATTTATGCAATGCTACATCCAAGGACTTCAATGATATACGTAAGATGCTACAAAGAAAAGTAGAAACAAGCAATCTCCGATTTGGAATTTCGACACTGCATGCCTGGATACGTCTTTTTGAATGCTGTTTGCATTTATCGTACTTACAATTAAAAAATGGCGAGTAAATTCTGACGAAGAAAGAGAAATTGTCGAGACACGTAAGTCGATCATTCAAAGAGGATTTCAAACACAATTAGGATTAATAGTCGATCGTCCAAAGCCTGGTTGTGGAAGTACCAATGACGGCAATATGGCAAGACGTTTTTTCGAAAATTCTACAACATCAGCCACAATGACAGGCGTATCCGGAAGCCTTATAAATCGATTTCACGTCATTCTGCAAGTTATCTCTAGTGGTTTCGAAATTGATAACGAATTATTTAGAGCATATTTTTTAGAAACTGCCAATGAGTTCGTAAAATTATATCCGTGGTATTACATGCCGACATCTATTTATAAACTCTTAATTCACGGCCCGGAAATTATAGAACACTTTTTACTGCCTATTGGACAATTGTCCAAAGAAGCACAAGAGGCACGTAATAAAGATATTAAAAGATTTCGTGAAGATTTTACGCGAAAATGCTCTAGAGAAAAAACGATGGAAGATGTTTTTAATCGATTGATTATTACTTCAGATCCGTATATTTCAAGTATACGAAAACAACCACGAAAATTTTTTAAATTGTTATTACCACAAGCTCTTGAATTATTAACTTCTTCGACAATCCCTGTATCAAGCACTGATAATTTACAAATTGCTATTAATTATGACAGCGAATCTTCAGTTACTGATAATGAATCCGACGCTAATTGCGATTCTGAAAATGACGAAGATTTTTGTTTGTAAAAATTTTTTAACTTATTTACAATATTTTAATGTACAAATAATAATTGAAAATATATATTTTTTATCTTCATTGAACCAAAAACAATAAATATTTTCGTTTTTCCAAAGTCATACGATTTTTCATATTTCAGTCCTATATTCTGCTTCTATTATGTTCTTTTCATTTATTTCTATTTCAAATTCGTGACCAGCAATGTCGAAAACCCCACGATATCAAGTTTTCAGTCACTTCCTATAATTTTTTAATATATGCATCTGCCATATTGGATCCGCCATGCTGTTTTTTGAAATTTGCACTTCAGATTCGTAATTAGCGACGTCGAAAACATTTATATACTAAGTTTTACAAAAATCGAACAATGGCTTCATATTTTGGCCACGTTTTCGGGATTCTGGCCCACTGTGCAGCGCGGTGACAGGCGCCTACCTCGAAGCAAGGAGAATTCAAAGCGAGCTTTACCATGAGCGAGCCTCTGGCGCAGCAGATCATTCTGCTGCAAACTATCGAGCGAAGTCTCACTAATTTTAAGAAGATCGGCAAGAACAATTACACTGCCGCAAAAATTCGGCAACGGATCGGGACCTTGAAGGAGAACTGGACTACCTGTGTGAACAAACACGCCAACCTCGTGCAGATCGTCCCACTAGAGCAACGAGCTAACATCAGCTACTTCCGAGACGCCGAGTTCGAGCGTCACCAGGAGATTTACGAAGGCACGCTGGACTACATGGCCGACTGCCTCGAGGAGCTGGAACCTGCACCATCGATGTCATCGTCTCCGCTGCATCCGATGAGTACAATAGATCGTTCATCTTTCTCGCTCACGCATTTACCGCCGATTAAACTCCCGCCCTTTTCCGGGAACCTCGATGAATGGGAATCTTTTCGAGATCGATTTACTTCGCTTATTATTCAAAACCAAGATCTCACTCCCTTTTCGCGTATGCATTTTTTAGCCTCAAGCCTTACTGGTCGCGCGTTAGATACCATTAAATCTATTGCGATTACTGCTACGAATTTCGAGATCGCGTGGAAAACACTCGCCTCACGCTTTGATAATAAGCGCCGATTAGTCGAAGTGCACGTATCCGCCTTATTCGATCTTCCGACGGCTACGCGCGAGTCCGCGTGCGAACTCAACGAACTTCGCGACAAAGCGAATCGGGCTATCGCCTCGCTGAGAGCTCTTCAGCGGTCGCCCGAGGAGATGCTCAGTGACATTCTCGTTCACTGCGTGTCGCAAAAATTGGATCATGCTACTCGGAAGGCATGGCGATTGAAAACCGGTAAGGACCCGCAAATTCCGTTGTTCGAAGCTCTCGATCGGTTCCTCGAGATGCGTGTTCGCGCGCTTGAAGAATTGTCACCGTCAAAANCGGAAAAAATGCGTGGGCAAAAGGTGTCAAGCGCGTCAGCGACCGTTTCAAAACTCGCGTGTCCTTTGTGTCAAGCTGCGCATTTTTTGAGTAAATGCCCGCAATTCTTGAAGAAGACGCCGAGTCAGCGATCTGAACTCATTAAATCAGCACATCGCTGTATTAATTGTTTGAGCTCGAAGCACGCCGTGCAAGCGTGCCCGAGCAAATACTCATGTCGAATCTGTCAAAATAGACATCACTTGATGCTACATTCTGACTCGACCTCTTCTTCTAGCAATCCAAACTCAACGACCGTGTTAAACGCGACGTCGGATAAAAAAGAAAACGACTCAGTAACGGCACTATTTTCTACTTCGACGGTAACCGCGCGCAAAAATGTACTACTCGCGACCGCCCGTGTTGCTGTTTTTTCGCCGTCGGGTCGTACACTCAACGTGCGAGCGCTCCTTGATCAAGGCTCAGAAATCACCTTTATCACAGAGCGTCTCGCTCAAAATTTAAAATTGCAACGCGTTCGATTGCCTCTTTCGATTTCCGCCGTCGGCGGCGTAGATGCGGGCACTTGTCGTTTCGCCGCTCAAGTCAAGATCGCTCCGATCAATTCTAACTCACCGGTGTTAACGACGACCGCGTCGATACTCAAAGTTTTAACTAAATACTCGCCATCAAAGGCATTCTCTCTGTGCGATTGGAGCTATCTTCAGGATCTTGCGCTCGCGGATCCGACTCCCGTCAGTGCCGAATCTATCGACCTCATCATCGGTGCGGACCTTTATCCCGAATTATTGCTCGACGGTATTCGGAAAGGAACGAGCGGACAACCGATCGCCCAGCGGACGATCTTCGGCTGGGTCCTCTCAGGCCCCACGTCGGATGCCGGTGCGCCGCATCGATCGGTTACCGTGCAGCATTGCGCGAGCGCGGATACTCTCGATCGAGAACTCAGATGTTTCTGGGAAGTCGAAGAAGTGCCGCGTCGCGCGCTTCTCAGCCCAGAAGAACAACAGTGCGAACAGCACTTCGCACAAACACATTCGCGCGATGCTGACGGTCGGTACGTCGTGCGTCTGCCGTTCAGGCGCGGTCCACCAATCGACATTGGTGAATCGCGTTTTATCGCCGAGCGTTCACTCTCCAGTCTTCACTGACGATTTCGGTCGAACGCTGTTCTAAAATCCGAATACGTCGATTTCTTGCGCGAATACGAAGCGCTCGGTCATATGCGTCAAATTCCGGATTCAGTTCTTTCCGCTCACCACGTATATATTCCGCATCATCCTGTCATCCGAGACAGCAGTCTCACTACGCGATTGAGAGTCGTTTTTAACGCGTCAAGTCGAACGACAAACTCGACTTCGTTAAACGATCATTTGCATGCAGGTCCGAAACTCCAGACGGCGTTACCTGCAGTGATCTTGCGATGGCGGCAATTCCGGTATGTATATGCGGCGGACATCGCGAAGATGTATCGCCAAATCCGTGTTGACTCTCGTGACATCGACTTCCAGCGAATCTTATGGAGCGCCGGCTGCTCAGATACCGGGCAGTCCTATCAACTGACCACGGTTACTTACGGGACAGCGTGCGCGCCCTTCCTCGCTCTTCGGGTTATACAACAGCTCGTGACGGACGAAGGCAGCTCGTTTCCTCTTGCCGCGCCGGTCCTGCATGAGAACATCTACGTCGATGATGTTCTGTTCGGTGCCGATGATATTCCGCTTCTCAAACAAACTCGCGATCAGGTCTGCGCTTTACTCGGTCGGGGACGGTTCGAATTGAGAAAATGGTCGAGCAATTCCGCTGCTCTGCTGAACGATATCGAGGTCGACAACCACGGCCTCGCGTGCGATCGCACTCTTCGAATCGACGAACATCTACGAATCTTAGGCATAAGCTGGAGCCCATCTTCCGATATGTTTCAATTTACCGTAACTCATATTCCGTCCGTTTCAAAAACCAAGCGGTCAATACTCTCGTACGTTGCCAAATTGTTTGATCCAATGGGGTGGTGCACGCCAGTAACAATCGCTGCCAAGATCTTTATGCAACAATTGTGGCAGCTTAAACTCAACTGGGACGATGTCCTTCCGACTGACGTCCGGCAAAAGTGGGAAGCCCTTCAGGCCTCACTTGCCGATCTCCACGGTCTCCAACTGAATCGATGGATTCAGCGAGGGTCTGACACTGTCCGCTGCGAATTGCACGGATTTTCTGACGCGTCCACTCACGCATACGCAGCGGCCGTGTATCTTCGGCTCACTTCTCTCTCTGGCGAAATCTCTTCTCACTTGCTAATAGGCAAGTCAAAGGTCGCTCCGATCAAGTCCCTCAGTATTCCTCGGCTGGAATTATGCGCAGCCGGTTTGTTGGCTCGGCTACTCGAATTCGTGCGAACCACTCTTGGTCTCGTCACCTCCCCGTGCTATTGCTGGACAGACTCAACTGTCGTTTTAGCGTGGGTCACGCAACAACCGGCCAAATGGAAGACGTTCGTCGCGAATCGCGTATCAGAGATACAATCGCGCGTTCCGAACGCGGTGTGGAACCACGTTCCCACCGATGAAAATCCCGCAGATTGCGCATCTCGCGGAATCGCCGGGTCTCTCCTTCGAACTCACCCACTCTGGTGGTGCGGCCCCGCATGGTTGCGTTACCCGATCGACGAGCCGTCGACTTCTCGATCGCACAATTTCGATACTCAAATCGAACAAAAGGAGAGTATTCAGTCTCATTTAGCTTCGACGGAACTTGACTGCGACTTTACGATGAGATTTTCGTCGTGGCCTCGGTTAATTCGCGTAACAGCGTATATAATGCGCTTCATCAATAAAACTCGGAAGCAGTCGATTCCCGTTGACGACGTTAGGGAGAACACACTAGCGTTATCAGCCCGCGAATGTCAACTCGCGAAAGAGTTTGTTCTGAGACGGATTCAGAAAGAGCTCTTCCCTCTCGAGTTCGTTGCGCTCACAAGTCAACGAGCCATATCCTCGAAAAGCTCGATTCTGTCGCTCAACCCTTTCCTCGGCAAGGATGGATTAATCCGTGTTGGCGGGCGGCTTTCGCACGCGCCGCTTTCCTTTTCCGTTAAACACCCGATTATTCTCGCCTCGCATCCGCTAGTCGCTTTGGTTCTGTATCACGTGCATTTAAAATCTCTACACGCAGGTCTACAATTAACGCTCGCTACGCTACGACGCGAGTATTGGGTCCTGCGCGCCCGAAGTCTCGCCAAACTCACTATTTTTCGCTGCGTTATTTGTACTCGAGAAAGGGCCACGATTCCTTTCCAACAGATGGGTGATCTGCCTCGCGTGCGGGTGACTCCTCCCGCACGCGCTTTTCTCAATTGCGGACTGGATTACGCTGGTCCGGTGCTCGTACGATCCTTGTCTGGTCGCGGAATCCCATCACGAAAAGCGTATATCGCGATTTTTATTTGCATGGCGACTCGCGCCATTCATTTGGAGCTCGTGGAGGGCTACTCAACCTCAGCGTTTATCGGCGCGTTTACTCGATTTTGTGCTCGACGCGGCCTGCCCTCGGCCATGTATTCAGATAATGGCACGAATTTTGTGGGCGCCGAACGCGAGCTTACCGCCGCGTTTCGCGCAGCTATCAGGGACCCGGACTTTCTCAATCGAACCGCTTCCGATCGAATCACGTGGCACTTTATGCCACCCTCCGCTCCTCATTTCGGCGGATTATGGGAGGCGGAAGTACGGAGTGTAAAGCACCATCTCCGTCGAGTGATTGGGGCTCATACTCTCACATTTGAGGAATTCTCAACAGTCTTATGCAATGTGGAGGCGTGTCTCAATTCCCGACCGCTCGCTCCTCTCAACGACTCGGTCGACGATTATGAACCGTTAACTCCCGGGCATTTTTTGATCGGCTCGGCCCTGACCGCAGTTCCCGAACCTTCCGTTTTGAATCTTCGCGAAAATAGACTGTCGCGCTGGCAACTCGTGCGCCAGATCTCAGAAAGATTCTGGAAGTTATGGCTTGACGACTATGTAAATACGTTACAACAGCGCGTCAAGTGGAAACGACCTGCCAAAACCGAGATCCGCGTCGGTCAACTCGTCTTATTGCGTAACCCTCTACTTCCCCCTTGCAAATGGGAGCTCGCTCGCGTACTACGATGTCACACGGGTCAAGACGGATTAACTCGCGTTGTTACGGTGAAGACTGCGGCGTCCGAGTATAAGCGACCGATTAATAAGCTATGCCTGCTTCCAATCGATATCGAGAAGCTGGAGCCTCCGACGTAAAGCGACTTCACGCTCCCGATTTCAAAGGAAATCATACGTACTCTCGATATTCCGATCACCTCGTTAAATTCTTCTAAATGTTCTCTTAGTTTTGTACTCATAGCATACATTTCGAAACGATAGTTTCGAGGCGAGCGGTATGTTAAGGACCGTCAACACTTTTATTAAATTCGAGTCTATCTATTCTGTAAATTTATGTCGTTTAAATTGTCGTTCCGCCAAGTCGTTCGATCTTGCTTATTGTGTCAATATTTTTAAATTACTCGCGTTATTTGTGTCAGCCTCGCAGTAACGGCCGTCCTTTGTGATTATCGTCTTAAAAATTAAATATTTTGGCATGACTCTCGTCGACAGATTTTTGTTCGCGAAAGTACCCTTCGACTTGTTTTCAACGTCTCTTGTTTATTCATTGTTCTATCACGACTTTCGCACGCAGAAAACACCTTGAAGTGTTTCCCGGTCAAACTGTTTTTTTGCTTCTTCTCGCATGGGCAAATTGAGGAGCGAACCGGCGTTCCCGCCGACTCTTTGTCAGAAGCCAACGAGAAATCATACGATCGAGATCGCGTCCGCACCTTGAGAATTCGAACAACTTGGCGGACTTATCGTTAGTAACGGGAACGCGGAACTCTATCTAAGTGTCGCGTCCGTGATACGATTCGCATCATTATATTTAATTCGGACAAAGTGAATAAATGACAGTGTTGTTAATTTGATTCAACCATGGTGCATTTATAACTCTGTTCCTCTCGCTCGCTCCCGTCTTCAATCTTCAGTCTCGCGGTCGCGGTCCACTATCATTCTGTCTCTCTCTTTCCTTCTCAACGTTCTATCACTCTGTCTCTCTCGCTCCTTCTCAACGCTATACCGCCGTCTCTCTCATCGCACATTCATCCCGCGTTCTCGCGGAGCGGAATCCGCCGCACGCGTTCACGACATTCGAGTGAAAATCCTCGAATCACGAACAATTAATAATTGTTAAAAAAGCATTTAATAATATAAACACATTAATATAGGTTTAACATGGCTTTAAAAGAAATAACAAATACCAATTTGTTTACAAAAAAAGAAATTTTGGAGGACATTATGGAAAACGATACGACTTTGTAAGTTATATTTTCTTAATGATTATGTATATTAATAATTAGTTATTATAAAGAAAATAAAAACTATAAAACTATAAGACTTATTAATATAACACGAAGATTTCTCGAATACAATTCGTAGACAGTCATCGTTCGCTCCTCCTTCCGCTTTGCGGCGCGCCGTGTATCGTGTTACAGTAAGACGTCTCTTCTCGTCGCGCGCTTCTATTCACGTGGATTGGCCGATCTTTTTTATTTAATAACTCAATAATTATTGCGAAAATCGCAAAACGGTAGAGGACTTTCCTATTCGGTTTAACTTACTCTACCTGCACACGACGGTTGAGGCAACTCTTACCGGACACTCTGTATATATATATACAGGGTGTCCCATAATTCGCGAACCATCGCGAATGGGCAGATAGAGCGTGTTAAACTGAATAGAAAAGTCTTGTATCATTTTGCGATATTCGCACTAATTATTGAGTTATTTATTAAAATATCTAAACAAATAAGCAGGTAAAAAGCATTATTTGATCGAGAGGCGGCGTCATGCAGCGTGCGGCGACCAATGTAGTGGCGCCGAAAAGTAAGATGATACTTTTGATACTAAGCGGTACATGCACACCGAATCCGGCCTACCGTTTTCTACTCGCTCATTTGTTTAGATATTTTAGTTAATAACTCAATAATTATTGCGAATATCGCAAAATAATACAGGACTTTTCTATTCAGTTTTTTAACACGCTCTATCTGCCCATTCGCGGTGGTTCGCGAATTATGGGACACCCTGTATATATATATATATATATATATATATATATATGCATCTTTATAATATGTGTCTATACAATTTAAAATTTAAACTGTCTTTAAAATTTGAGAAATATTTTTCTTAAATATTTCTTTATTTTACTCTGTAGATTTTAATAATTTGTAATATTTTTATATTAAATAAAGTTCTTGAAAATAGAGGTTTAAATTTTTTGATGTCAGGTCGAAGAGTCAGGGGCGAATCATCATTAAACACTTATTTTTAACATATTTTTTTATAAAACATTATTTTATTTTTAAGTATATTTAAATTCTCTATACATATTTCTCTGAAAAAAAAAATTTCGTTTTATTTCAAAATAAAATTGATTTTCTCCTATAATTTAATATAATATAATCTTCATTTTATAACTTCCCAAGGAACACAACGCAGTCAAAATGACATTATATTGACGTCATAATTATATCACGATAAAAAGTCAATATGATGAATTTTGGTTTTCAAAATTTGACGATTTATTGACGTCAAGAAAATATCAAAAAGACATCTTATTGTAGTAATTCCTTATAGAAATTTATCACTAGTAACGCCAATTTATCACTTATTTCGAGTACTTAATCACTTATTTCGAGTGCTAAAATTACTGTATATCAGTATTTTAAATACTCGAAATAAGTGATTAATATATACAATAATAATAATAATTATTATATATACAATAATTATATATTATATAAATAAACATATACATTATAGTAAATGTTCAAAAAAGTCAAGATGATCTTGTCCTGACTATGCCAACGTCATCCAATGTCAAAATAATAAGATCTGTAATTAGATCTTCATAAACTCTGCAACTTTTATCCAAAATACTTTTCTGTATAACTTATTATTTTCCACATTTTCCAGGGATTCTTTGTTCTCAGCATGTACACAAACACACACACACACACACACACACATGTATGTATGTAAATATGTACGTATGTACGTATGTACGTATGTATGTATGTATGTATGTGTGTATGTATATGTGTATATATAATATATGTATGCATGCTTATGTAAGTATATATGAATATATATATATATATATATATATATATATATATATTATTTGCAAATGAGAACGAGAAAGTAAAACATAGTAATATTAAATATTTAATATAAAATACATATAATAATACGTATAATAATGCTAAATATTTAAAATATAATGTTACTTATTGTAAATATTTAAAGTATTTAAAATATGTTATTTATTACTTTAAATATGTAAAATATTTGTATTTTTAAAATCAAATTGTCTCTTCGTAAAGAAAATAATTTTGTTAAAATTTATGGAATAGGATGATATCCTTTTAAGGTTTGCAAAAATGACATTTTTTTGCCGTCAATTAATTGCACATTTTCCACTGACGAAACTGAAAGATATGGAGGTTTATTTTCAGGTACTTGCATTTTTCCTATTACTTTAATTGGTGAGCCGTAAGTGAAATTATCTTCAAATTCTCCATTACATGTTATTAAAACAGACAGTTTATAATAACCATCTGTAATCGCTCCAATGTAAAAATGATTATTAGATGATTTTTCAAAAATCATTTTTATATGATGTTCCATTTCTGAAAAGAAAATTAAAATATTTTAGATAATAATTAATTCATATAATTAGGAATTTTAATGAAAACAAATATACAGAATGTTTCAGAATTGATAGTTGAAATAAAAGAAGCATATTCTACTAAAACTTAAATTAAATTCTTTCGATTATGTTAGTAAACACAAAATAATAATAACATAATATATATTAAAATGTCTGTTCCTATAATGTAACTGTTATATAACAGAGCATGTCACGTAACTGTTATCTTATTAAAACGGACTTTTTAATATATATGTTATGTTACAGTTACTTTGTGTTTACTGAGTATATTTAATTATATTTGATAATTGTTGTTATGTTTGATTATTGTTATTATTTGATATCGTTAAATTGTTATATTTGATTATTGTTATTATGTTTGATATTGTTATATTTGATTATTATTATTAAATTTACAATTAAAAATCAAAATTTGATTTTGGATAATCAAAAAGTTTTAAATTTAAATATATTGATTAACATATAAGAGAGATTATAATATTAAATTACCTATTATTAAACCACTTTTGGTTCTGGCATTTTGCATTTTAATCAAAGAAATTGTTTCAATTTCTTTTGGTATTTTATAAATGCCAATAGGAACGACAATAGTGAAACTTCGGATTAATAATTCGTATGGAAATGAAGCATTATGTAAATATTCTTTCCTCAAAGGGATTTTAGGTACCACTTTTTGTAGAGAATAAACCTATACAATTTAAGAATTTGTTTTAATTAATATGATAAATAATATTATATAAATATATTAAAATGTAATGTTATATAAATAATAATATATAAAAAATCTTATTTTAATACTATATAAATATAAAAATATCTTACTTGTTCTGTTTGAGTTATTATGTCTGCATATTTAAAAGCTAAATCATTCCAGGCAGCAATTTGAATGGTAATTTCACCGTTGCTCATAATAAAATTAAAAAGATGCGTTGTTTTGCCATTTCTTGTGGTTGATTTAATTTGAAATATTGAACTGACGTAGCCAGTTATTTCACTATAATGAAAGAATTTATTTGATTGAAATAAGGAAATGTTTGATTAAAATTAAAATATCTAATATAATTAAAATTTAAAATTATAAATTATTGCTAAAATTATTTAATATAAAACTATAATTGTAAATAAATATATAATGTGTATATGTATATGTGTTTTTGTGCGTATGCGTTTGTATATTTGTGTGTATCTGCATCTATGTATATTTAAATGTATAATGTGTATGTTACATGTGAAAATTTAAGTGTACGTGTATGTGTGTGTGTGTGTGTGTGTGTGTTTTTATGTATGCATGTGACTGTGTGCGCGCAAGGTGTGTAAATTTAGTTTTATAGTTTTTATTTTCTTTATAATAACTAATTATTAATATACATAATCATTAAGAAAATATAACTTACAAAGTCGTATCGTTTTCCATAATGTCCTCCAAAATTTCTTTTTTTGTAAACAAATTGGTATTTGTTATTTCTTTTAAAGCCATGTTAAACCTATATTAATGTGTTTATATTATTAAATGCTTTTTTAACAATTATTAATTGTTCGTGATTCGAGGATTTTCACTCGAATGTCGTGAACGCGTGCGGCGGGTTCCGCTCCGCGAGAACGCGGGATGAATGTGCGATGAGAGAGACGGCGGTATAGCGTTGAGAAGGAGCGAGAGAGACAGAGTGATAGAACGTTGAGAAGGAAAGAGAGAGACAGAATGATAGTGGACCGCGACCGCAAAACTGAAGATTGAAGACGGGAGCGAGCGAGAGGAACAGAGTTATAAATGCACCATGGTTGAATCAAATTAACAACACTGTCATTTATTCACTTTGTCCGAATTAAATATAATGATGCGAATCGTATCACGGACGCGACACTTAGATAGAGTTCCGCGTTCCCGTTACTAACGATAAGTCCGCCAAGTTGTTCGAATTCTCAAGGTGCGGACGCGATCTCGATCGTATGATTTCTCGTTGGCTTCTGACAAAGAGTCGGCGGGAACGCCGGTTCGCTCCTCAATTTGCCCATGCGAGAAGAAGCAAAAAAACAGTTTGACCGGGAAACACTTCAAGGTGTTTTCTGCGTGCGAAAGTCGTGATAGAACAATGAATAAACAAGAGACGTTGAAAACAAGTCGAAGGGTACTTTCGCGAACGAAAATCTGTCGACGAGAGTCATGCCAAAATATTTAATTTTTAAGACGATAATCACAAAGGACGGCCGTTACTGCGAGGCTGACACAAATAACGCGAGTAATTTAAAAATATTGACACAATAAGCAAGATCGAACGACTTGGCGGAACGACAATTTGAACGACATAAATTTACAGAATAGATAGACTCGAATTTAATAAAAGTGTTGACGGTCCTTAACATACCGCTCGCCTCGAAACTATCGTTTCGAAATGTATGCTATGAGTACAAAACTAAGAGAACATTTAGAAGAATTTAACGAGGTGATCGGAATATCGAGAGTACGTATGATTTCCTTTGAAATCGGGAGCGTGAAGTCGCTTTACGTCGGAGGCTCCAGCTTCTCGATATCGATTGGAAGCAGGCATAGCTTATTAATCGGTCGCTTATACTCGGACGCCGCAGTCTTCACCGTAACAACGCGAGTTAATCCGTCTTGACCCGTGTGACATCGTAGTACGCGAGCGAGCTCCCATTTGCAAGGGGGAAGTAGAGGGTTACGCAATAAGACGAGTTGACCGACGCGGATCTCGGTTTTGGCAGGTCGTTTCCACTTGACGCGCTGTTGTAACGTATTTACATAGTCGTCAAGCCATAACTTCCAGAATCTTTCTGAGATCTGGCGCACGAGTTGCCAGCGCGACAGTCTATTTTCGCGAAGATTCAAAACGGAAGGTTCGGGAACTGCGGTCAGGGCCGAGCCGATCAAAAAATGCCCGGGAGTTAACGGTTCATAATCGTCGACCGAGTCGTTGAGAGGAGCGAGCGGTCGGGAATTGAGACACGCCTCCACATTGCATAAGACTGTTGAGAATTCCTCAAATGTGAGAGTATGAGCCCCAATCACTCGACGGAGATGGTGCTTTACACTCCGTACTTCCGCCTCCCATAATCCGCCGAAATGAGGAGCGGAGGGTGGCATAAAGTGCCACGTGATTCGATCGGAAGCGGTTCGATTGAGAAAGTCCGGGTCCCTGATAGCTGCGCGAAACGCGGCGGTAAGCTCGCGTTCGGCGCCCACAAAATTCGTGCCATTATCTGAATACATGGCCGAGGGCAGGCCGCGTCGAGCACAAAATCGAGTAAAACGCGCCGATAAACGCTGAGGTTGAGTAGCCCTCCACGAGCTCCAAATGAATGGCGCGAGTCGCCATGCAAATAAAAATCGCGATATACGCTTTTCGTGATGGGATTCCGCGACCAGACAAGGATCGTACGAGCACCGGACCAGCGTAATCCAGTCCGCAATTGAGAAAAGCGCGTGCGGGAGGAGTCACCCGCACGCGAGGCAGATCACCCATCTGTTGGAAAGGAATCGTGGCCCTTTCTCGAGTACAAATAACGCAGCGAAAAATAGTGAGTTTGGCGAGACTTCGGGCGCGCAGGACCCAATACTCGCGTCGTAGCGTAGCGAGCGTTAATTGTAGACCTGCGTGTAGAGATTTTAAATGCACGTGATACAGAACCAAAGCGACTAGCGGATGCGAGGCGAGAATAATCGGGTGTTTAACGGAAAAGGAAAGCGGCGCGTGCGAAAGCCGCCCGCCAACACGGATTAATCCATCCTTGCCGAGGAAAGGGTTGAGCGACAGAATCGAGCTTTTCGAGGATATGGCTCGTTGACTTGTGAGCGCAGCGAACTCGAGAGGGAAGAGCTCTTTCTGAATCCGTCTCAGAACAAACTCTTTCGCGAGTTGACATTCGCGGGCTGATAACGCTAGTGTGTTCTCCCTAACGTCGTCAACGGGAATCGACTGCTTCCGAGTTTTATTGATGAAGCGCATTATATACGCTGTTACGCGAATTAACCGAGGCCACGACGAAAATCTCATCGTAAAGTCGCAGTCAAGTTCCGTCGAAGCTAAATGAGACTGAATACTCTCCTTTTGTTCGATTTGAGTATCGAAATTGTGCGATCGAGAAGTCGACGGATCGTCGATCGGGTAACGCAACCATGCGGGGCCGCACCACCAGAGTGGGTGAGTTCGAAGGAGAGACCCGGCGATTCCGCGAGATGCGCAATCTGCGGGATTTTCATCGGTGGGAACGTGGTTCCACACCGCGTTCGGAACGCGCGATTGTATCTCTGATACGCGATTCGCGACGAACGTCTTCCATTTGGCCGGTTGTTGCGTGACCCACGCTAAAACGACAGTTGAGTCTGTCCAGCAATAGCACGGGGAGGTGGCGAGACCAAGAGTGGTTCGCACGAATTCGAGTAGCCGAGCCAACAAACCGGCTGCGCATAATTCCAGCCGAGGAATACTGAGGGACTTGATCGGAGCGACCTTTGACTTGCCTATTAGCAAGTGAGAAGAGATTTCGCCAGAGAGAGAAGTGAGCCGAAGATACACGGCCGCTGCGTATGCGTGAGTGGACGCGTCAGAAAATCCGTGCAATTCGCAGCGGACAGTGTCAGACCCTCGCTGAATCCATCGATTCAGTTGGAGACCGTGGAGATCGGCAAGTGAGGCCTGAAGGGCTTCCCACTTTTGCCGGACGTCAGTCGGAAGGACATCGTCCCAGTTGAGTTTAAGCTGCCACAATTGTTGCATAAAGATCTTGGCAGCGATTGTTACTGGCGTGCACCACCCCATTGGATCAAACAATTTGGCAACGTACGAGAGTATTGACCGCTTGGTTTTTGAAACGGACGGAATATGAGTTACGGTAAATTGAAACATATCGGAAGATGGGCTCCAGCTTATGCCTAAGATTCGTAGATGTTCGTCGATTCGAAGAGTGCGATCGCACGCGAGGCCGTGGTTGTCGACCTCGATATCGTTCAGCAGAGCAGCGGAATTGCTCGACCATTTTCTCAATTCGAACCGTCCCCGACCGAGCAAAGCGCAGACCTGATCGCGAGTTTGTTTGAGAAGCGGAATATCATCGGCACCGAACAGAACATCATCGACGTAGATGTTCTCATGCAGGACCGGCGCGGCAAGAGGAAACGAGCTGCCTTCGTCCGTCACGAGCTGTTGTATAACCCGAAGAGCGAGGAAAGGGCGCGCACGCTGTCCCGTAAGTAACCGTGGTCAGTTGATAGGACTGCCCGGTATCTGAGCAGCCGGCGCTCCATAAGATTCGCTGGAAGTCGATGTCACGAGAGTCAACACGGATTTGGCGGTACATCTTCGCGATGTCCGCCGCATATACATACCGGAATTGCCGCCATCGCAAGATCACTGCAGGTAACGCCGTCTGGAGTTTCGGACCTGCATGCAAATGATCGTTTAACGAAGTCGAGTTTGTCGTTCGACTTGACGCGTTAAAAACGACTCTCAATCGCGTAGTGAGACTGCTGTCTCGGATGACAGGATGATGCGGAATATATACGTGCTGAGCGGAAAGAACTGAATCCGGAATTTGACGCATATGACCGAGCGCTTCGTATTCGCGCAAGAAATCGACGTATTCGGATTTTAGAACAGCGTTCGACCGAAATCGTCGGTGAAGACTGGAGAGTGAACGCTCGGCGATAAAACGCGATTCACCAATGTCGATTGGTGGACCGCGCCTGAACGGCAGACGCACGACGTACCGACCGTCAGCATCGCGCGAATGTGTTTGTGCGAAGTGCTGTTCGCACTGTTGTTCTTCTGGGCTGAGAAGCGCGCGACGCGGCACTTCTTCGACTTCCCAGAAACATCTGAGTTCTCGATCGAGAGTATCCGCGCTCGCGCAATGCTGCACGGTAACCGATCGATGCGGCGCACCGGCATCCGACGTGGGGCCTGAGAGGACCCAGCCGAAGATCGTCCGCTGGGCGATCGGTTGTCCGCTCGTTCCTTTCCGAATACCGTCGAGCAATAATTCGGGATAAAGGTCCGCACCGATGATGAGGTCGATAGATTCGGCACTGACGGGAGTCGGATCCGCGAGCGCAAGATCCTGAAGATAGCTCCAATCGCACAGAGAGAATGCCTTTGATGGCGAGTATTTAGTTAAAACTTTGAGTATCGACGCGGTCGTCGTTAACACCGGTGAGTTAGAATTGATCGGAGCGATCTTGACTTGAGCGGCGAAACGACAAGTGCCCGCATCTACGCCGCCGACGGCGGAAATCGAAAGAGGCAATCGAACGCGTTGCAATTTTAAATTTTGAGCGAGACGCTCTGTGATAAAGGTGATTTCTGAGCCTTGATCAAGGAGCGCTCGCACGTTGAGTGTACGACCCGACGGCGAAAAAACAGCAACACGGGCGGTCGCGAGTAGTACATTTTTGCGCGCGGTTACCGTCGAAGTAGAAAATAGTGCCGTTACTGAGTCGTTTTCTTTTTTATCCGACGTCGCGTTTAACACGGTCGTTGAGTTTGGATTGCTAGAAGAAGAGGTCGAGTCAGAATGTAGCATCAAGTGATGTCTATTTTGACAGATTCGACATGAGTATTTGCTCGGGCACGCTTGCACGGCGTGCTTCGAGCTCAAACAATTAATACAGCGATGTGCTGATTTAATGAGTTCAGATCGCTGACTCGGCGTCTTCTTCAAGAATTGCGGGCATTTACTCAAAAAATGCGCAGCTTGACACAAAGGACACGCGAGTTTTGAAACGGTCGTTGACGCGCTTGACACCTTTTGCCCACGCATTTTTTCCGCTTTCGACGGTGACAATTCTTCAAGCGCGCGAACACGCATCTCGAGGAACCGATCGAGAGCTTCGAACAACGGAATTTGCGGGTCCTTACCGGTTTTCAATCGCCATGCCTTCCGAGTAGCATGATCCAATTTTTGCGACACGCAGTGAACGAGAATGTCACTGAGCATCTCCTCGGGCGACCGCTGAAGAGCTCTCAGCGAGGCGATAGCCCGATTCGCTTTGTCGCGAAGTTCGTTGAGTTCGCACGCGGACTCGCGCGTAGCCGTCGGAAGATCGAATAAGGCGGATACATGCACTTCGACTAATCGGCGCTTATTATCAAAGCGTGAGGCGAGTGTTTTCCACGCGATCTCGAAATTCGTAGCAGTAATCGGAATAGATTTAATGGTATCTAACGCGCGACCAGTAAGGCTTGAGGCTAAAAAATGTATACGCGAAAAGGGAGTGAGATCTTGGTTTTGAATAATAAGCGAAGTAAATCGATCTCGAAAAGATTCCCATTCATCGAGGTTCCCGGAAAAGGGCGGGAGTTTAATCGGCGGTAAATGCGTGAGCGAGAAAGATGAACGATCTATTGTACTCATCGGATGCAGCGGAGACGATGACATCGATGGTGCAGGTTCCAGCTCCTCGAGGCAGTCGGCCATGTAGTCCAGCGTGCCTTCGTAAATCTCCTGGTGACGCTCGAACTCGGCGTCTCGGAAGTAGCTGATGTTAGCTCGTTGCTCTAGTGGGACGATCTGCACGAGGTTGGCGTGTTTGTTCACACAGGTAGTCCAGTTCTCCTTCAAGGTCCCGATCCGTTGCCGAATTTTTGCGGCAGTGTAATTGTTCTTGCCGATCTTCTTAAAATTAGTGAGACTTCGCTCGATAGTTTGCAGCAGAATGATCTGCTGCGCCAGAGGCTCGCTCATGGTAAAGCTCGCTTTGAATTCTCCTTGCTTCGAGGTAGGCGCCTGTCACCGCGCTGCACAGTGGGCCAGAATCCCGAAAACGTGGCCAAAATATGAAGCCATTGTTCGATTTTTGTAAAACTTAGTATATAAATGTTTTCGACGTCGCTAATTACGAATCTGAAGTGCAAATTTCAAAAAACAGCATGGCGGATCCAATATGGCAGATGCATATATTAAAAAATTATAGGAAGTGACTGAAAACTTGATATCGTGGGGTTTTCGACATTGCTGGTCACGAATTTGAAATAGAAATAAATGAAAAGAACATAATAGAAGCAGAATATAGGACTGAAATATGAAAAATCGTATGACTTTGGAAAAACGAAAATATTTATTGTTTTTGGTTCAATGAAGATAAAAAATATATATTTTCAATTATTATTTGTACATTAAAATATTGTAAATAAGTTAAAAAATTTTTACAAACAAAAATCTTCGTCATTTTCAGAATCGCAATTAGCGTCGGATTCATTATCAGTAACTGAAGATTCGCTGTCATAATTAATAGCAATTTGTAAATTATCAGTGCTTGATACAGGGATTGTCGAAGAAGTTAATAATTCAAGAGCTTGTGGTAATAACAATTTAAAAAATTTTCGTGGTTGTTTTCGTATACTTGAAATATACGGATCTGAAGTAATAATCAATCGATTAAAAACATCTTCCATCGTTTTTTCTCTAGAGCATTTTCGCGTAAAATCTTCACGAAATCTTTTAATATCTTTATTACGTGCCTCTTGTGCTTCTTTGGACAATTGTCCAATAGGCAGTAAAAAGTGTTCTATAATTTCCGGGCCGTGAATTAAGAGTTTATAAATAGATGTCGGCATGTAATACCACGGATATAATTTTACGAACTCATTGGCAGTTTCTAAAAAATATGCTCTAAATAATTCGTTATCAATTTCGAAACCACTAGAGATAACTTGCAGAATGACGTGAAATCGATTTATAAGGCTTCCGGATACGCCTGTTATTGTGGCTGATGTTGTAGAATTTTCGAAAAAACGTCTTGCCATATTGCCGTCATTGGTACTTCCACAACCAGGCTTTGGACGATCGACTATTAATCCTAATTGTGTTTGAAATCCTCTTTGAATGATCGACTTACGTGTCTCGACAATTTCTCTTTCTTCGTCAGAATTTACTCGCCATTTTTTAATTGTAAGTTTGTACGATAAATGCAAACAGCATTCAAAAAGACGTATCCAGGCATGCAGTGTCGAAATTCCAAATCGGAGATTGCTTGTTTCTACTTTTCTTTGTAGCATCTTACGTATATCATTGAAGTCCTTGGATGTAGCATTGCATAAATAACATCGTAACGTTGATTTCGTTTCTGACACTGCATTACAAACCTTATTGTCAATCATCGTGAAATTCATGTTATATTGAACGCGGATCTCCATGCCATGTACTTGTGTCACAAGGGGATTAAGCGAATTTATTTGTTGTTCAATATCATTTACTTCATGAGCTGTTGTTTCAGCATTTTTGTGTTCAAATTGTAGTCTTATTGGTCTACAGAACCTAGGAGATGATGTTCTAGGATTCTGCCATATTACAAGATCCGTATCTAATTTTTCGTCTTTACAAACAAGTTGTAATGGCACAAATGACGTGAAGAACACATTTTCATCTGATATGCCGGCTTCGTTAAATTTCTGCTTATAAACACTGTGTCCAGAGCTTCCGTCACAACCCCACTTACAAGTAAGATGCAAATTTTTAATGTTTTCAATGCTCAAAGTACCAATAACTTCCCTTTGCAGTAATAAAATACGTTGTGCCGTGTGATCTAGTATACTTTGTAATTTTACTTCAGCATAATTCTCTTTGATCGTGATGTCAGTACGTGGTGGATAACAAAGTCTTTTAGATTTTACAACATTATTATAGGATGGATATAATTTACAGTTATTTTCTTTGCCTATGTTTCTAATACTTTGATACGTACGTTTTGAGAACTTGTGTTCAATTAGAACTGACAATGCTGCATCATTCGATAAAGTTTGTTCAACTTGAGATGTAGCAGCTTTCATATATTTAGTAGCTCTTGTTGGGCTTGTCAAAGTTACATCTTTTACAATTTTCGAAGCATTTAATTGTCCTGAAAAGCGAAGATTCATTTGAGTAGCGTAAGCTAATTCTTCAGTGGTGTTAGATGTGCGAAGTTCTTCTGTTTTTCTGCGCCTCGATCGGTCAGACGCATCAGAAAATGATAAAGATGGACGACCTGTTTTCGATTGCGTTGACAGAGATTCGTCTTTTATTATAAATTCTGCAGTGTTTAATAGCCAGTTGGCGTATTTTTTTTTGAAATTCTGCTCCGTTCTATTGCAGTTTTGCCATTTAATTCGGAGTGAATGGAAATATTTAGAAAATGCAGGCTTTTGATCTGCAAGAATACAAATGTTGCGCCCTAATTTCTCAGTCCATGCTGCTTCTAAAATTTCGATTTGTTCTGACACGCTATCCTTCATCTTTGTTTTCATAATATTAAATATTTCTTCGTTCGTGCATTTTATTACGTTTGTGTCGGATCCTGTACATAAAACAAATATGATTATAAATATTAATATTTTAATATTATTTATATATTACGCAGATTTATGTGTTACATATCTTGTTCCAGTTAAATGTCATCAATGTAATAATTTATAAAAATAATATTAGATATAACTAATTTATATTAATAATTAATTTATAATATTATTTATATAATTAAAATAATTGAGATTTTTCAAAGGCTTTGTTAATTATAAATAAAATTAGATAAGTCAAAGGCAAGAGCCACCATTTACAAACTATTTGCAAAAAAGAAAAAAAAACGAAAATTTTATATGTAATTACATTATACAATACAAACAAATTTAATATGTAATTCTATTATATTACACAATTTGATCGTCTATTATAATTACAAAATAAACGCTTATCATTAATTTAGTATAAATACGAAATATATTGTATATATTATATTATCTACAACAAATTAATTAGTAAAAATATTAATCATTCTTTTAAACGTTTCGATCCTTTTTTCGGATCATCTTCAGTAGATATAAAATAAATTGTAATAATTGTGATGTTTATAAAATAAATTGTAATGATTGTGATGTTTCGTATGTGGGACAAATTAAAGAACACCGATCTGATGTTAATAAAAGATCTGGGCTGCCTTTAGTAATATCTACACATAAAATCACCACTAACCACGATAATATATATATTTTGTATTTATACTAGATTAATGATAAGCGATTATTTTGTAATTATAATAGGCGATCAATTTGTATAATATAATGGAATTACATATTAAATTTGTTTGTATTGTATAATGTAATTACATATTAAATTTTCGTTTTTTTTTTCCTTTTTTGCAAACAATTTGTGAATGGTGGCTCTTGCCTTTGACTTATCTAATTTTATTTATATAATTATAAATTAATATTGTTATAAATTATTGTAATACTATAAAAACGAATGGTAATATAATAGCATTTGTAGTTACAAATTATAAATAAATGTATGTGGCAGAAAAATAGTTGTATTTCTACTAAACTTTTGGATGGTACTGTACTTTCTGGAGAATCTAAAGCCTTAGACACAATGCGAGATAATAGCAGACCCTTGGAACAAAAATTTTAACGGACAGAAAATGTACGGCGCGATTCACCTATATTAAAATGCTTGGCACAGCATTCGATACCGAAACAAATAACGCGTAACGCTTTACAAAACTTTATCGCATTTTTACACGGGCAGCTACGGGCAGCTAGAAATTGCACGATTCGAAAGAGGAAGGTTTAATTTAAAAGATTTTACCAATCCGACCTTGGAATGCGGTGGTATACATAACTATTTCGTTCGGTGAAAATTTAATTTCTCCAAAATACATTGTATTGTACAGACCAAAGTTCGATTTTAAAAAAACAACATATGTAACACATATTTATATAATATTATCGTTTTGTTTTGTTGTACATACCACCAGGAACACAATCCATTTTGCACGATTTAATTTGAACACTTTATCCTTGAAATATTAACGTTAGACCAGAGCGGTGAAATTTCGGTTAACTGCGACTGCCACAACTGTTCAGTGCAAAGGTCAACTTTGAACTGAGCTAGAGTTTTATGTACAGAAATGTGATCTTTGGTATTTCAGCATGAAGTGGGGGGTACAGTCCTCTACAAAATCCAATAGTCACATTTCATAAAATAAAAAATTTTTTTTTTACTTTTGGCCACGTTTTCGGGATTCTGGCCCACTGTGCGCTGGAGTGGAGGAGGCCACAGAACAGATCCGCACAGAGTCACCCCGATCCGGCTCGAAGGACCAAAATTTATGTTCGTGATTCGAGGATTTTCACTCGAATGTCGTGAACGCGTGCGGCGGGTTCCGCTCCGCGAGAACGCGGGATGAATATGCGATGAGAGAGACGGCGGTATAGCGTTGAGAAGGAGCGAGAGAGACAGAGTGATAGAACGTTGAGAAGGAAAGAGAGAGACAGAATGATAGTGGACCGCGACCGCGAAACTGAAGATTGAAAACGGGAGCGAGCGAGAGGAACAGAGTTATAAATGCACCATGGTTGAATCAAATTAACAACACTGTCATTTATTCACTTTGTCCGAATTAAATATAATGATGCGAATCGTATCACGGACGCGACACTTAGATAGAGTTCCGCGTTCCCGTTACTAACGATAAGTCCGCCAAGTTGTTCGAATTCTCAAGGTGCGGACGCGATCTCGATCGTATGATTTCTCGTTGGCTTCTGACAAAGAGTCGGCGGGAACGCCGGTTCGCTCCTCAATTTGCCCATGCGAGAAGAAGCAAAAAAACAGTTTGACCGGGAAACACTTCAAGGTGTTTTCTGCGTGCGAAAGTCGTGATAGAACAATGAATAAACAAGAGACGTTGAAAACAAGTCGAAGGGTACTTTCGCGAACGAGAATCTGTCGACGAGAGTCATGCCAAAATATTTAATTTTTAAGACGATAATCACAAAGGACAGCCGTTACTGCGAGGCTGACACAAATAACGCGAGTAATTTAAAAATATTGACACAATAAGCAAGATCGAACGACTTGGCGGAACGACAATTTGAACGACATAAATTTACAGAATAGATAGACTCGAATTTAATAAAAGTGTTGACGGTCCTTAACATTAATAATATAAATAATGTTCAACATTGAGTTTTATACCAAAATTTTGCTCTGTGAAAGTAGAATTTATTAATTTTGATACTGATATTTTCAGCATAATAATCTTTAATACTTACGTTAAAAAGAAAATGAATGTACTACACAACCGTCTTGGAGTCGATACACACAAGAAATGCTCTACGGTTTTTTGCTAGCGTCTTTTTTTTTCCTTAGAAACGATGAAAAAAGAAATATTTGTTTTTCCTTGAAAAACAATAGAAAGTTAAAAACAAATAAATATGAATAACTTTAATTGTAATTAATAAAATTAATAATAAATAATAATCCTTAAGGTTGCCAGTAATAATTAATAAAAAACCACTCCTCAATGTTTAAAGTCGACCAGACTGGCAATAATTTATTATAAATAATTATTTGAAATACAAAATTAATAATATAGAATTTAATTAATAATATTATTCCACATTAATATATTAAAATAATGAAAATAATGACACAGTTTCTCTATACCTATATATTTACATTATGTTTGTCCAAATTTTACGTTATATTCTTTATTTCTAAAAATATTTATAATAAGAAATTAGGCGCGGCTTTTTTTGTTACATAGAGTATTATTTTATAAATGCTAATAGGCACAATAAATAGTGGTAAACTTTGTATTAATAATTTAAATTTAATAATTGATTTTAATTAATATAACAAATAATTACATAAATGTTTTTAATGTAATATTTATTTTAATTTATAAATGTTTTATTATAATATTATATAAATATCTTACTTTTGTTTAAGTTATTATGTATATTTAAAAGCTCAATCATTCCAGGCAGCAATTTGAATGATAATTTCACTGTTGTTCATAATAAAATTATAAAGATGCGTTTCTATCATTCCTTTTGGTTTTCGGTTGATCTGATTTAAAATGTTGAACTGCTATAACCTGTTATTTTATAAAATAAATTAATTGTATTAATAAAATTTTGAAATATTTTGTTAATTAGGAATAAAATATCTAAATTGGTTAAAATTTATGATCATAAATTATTACTAAAATTTTAATATTATTATCAATAAGTATATAATGTATACATGTGTATAATATGTATGTAGTATAGGTAAAGTATGTGCATATGTTAGTGTGTGCGTGTGTGTGTACATGTGTGATTTGCGTGAGTATGTACACATGTATGTATATGCGTGCGTATGTATTTGTGTGTGTAAATTTAATTCTATAGTTATGATCAATGTTATAATTATTAATAAGCTGTAACTTACAAAATTATATCATTTTCTACAAGGTGCTCCAAAATTTCTTTGTAAACAAAATATTTTTAATTTTTTTTAGTTACTTACTTTAAAAATTAATGTTTTCTTCTAGAAAAAGAATCCTTAGAAATAATTTAAAAAAAAAAAATATTTGTCTTTCCTGGAAAAAATCAAGGAAAAAAGATACTTAGAAACAAATAAATATTAATAAGTTTTTAATTTTAATTTTATTTTACTAAATTAAAGTAATATTTTTATTAAGAATTCTTAATTACAAACTTTATAAATAAATAACTATAGACTAATAAATAAATATTTAATAAATATAGTATTTATATTTATATGTATTGTGATATATAAATTAAAAAAAAAAAATGTTATATAGTATTTTTACTTTTGTTTATGTATAATATTTACTTTAAATATTCTTTTTTGTTTAATATATTTCTTTTAGATTATAAATTTTAATTATACACTTCATAAGTTAAATCATATTTTAATTAAAAAATTTAAAACAAAATATTTAATAAATAATATTTAATAAAAAAAGAAAGATATGAATAAAAAATAAAAATAAATCAATTTGTTTATTAAAAATAAAAAATTTCTATACTTACAAATTTAACAATTTTATAATGTTTTGTAGGTTAAAGCTTTTGATTTAATCCTATAAATAAAATATTAAATTAATTAGTTTAATTTTTATTCAAATAAAACTTTATATTATATTCAAAAATACGATCAATTAAAATTAATATCAATCAAAATTAATATTTGTCGCTAGTGGTGAAAATAAGCTTAAACGACTTGACTACGACGTAACTAGCAATTTTATTTGATTATTTCACGACGTTTCGACCATTTGGTTGTGGTCCTTTTCAAGTGAAATTTCTACAACATAATGTTACACAATATTTTTTAACATACGAAAACTCATTTAAGTGTTAAATTAATAAAATAAGTATAAATTTTATAAACATACCATCAATTAAACCGAGGTTAACATAACATCACACCGGTGTTATTTGAAATCGAAAGTTAAACGTTAAAAGAGGAACACGTCCCATCGTTATGATGTTAAAAGTTAAAAATTAAAAGAGGAACACGTCCCATCGTTATGATGTTTCGTCAACGACTAAACTTGAAACGCGCCACTAAACAATCTTTATTATTTTGTCGTAAATGTTTGTCAAATTCTCGGTGTCTTTCTGTAGGTTAACTGTATTGCCATGCTTCTTTATGAAGAACATTTCAGCAATCTCTCTCTTTCTTACATGTTTCTCGTTATGTAAAATTGTCGGTGATTTCCAATCAAAGTTATGCCCAAAATCACATCTGTGTTTGCTCAAAACCGAATGATTAGACTCATGTAATTTAATATTGCTGGCATGTTCCTTCACTCTAGTGCATAAATGTCTTTTTGTTTGTCCAATGTATGATGCATTACAATTTTCACAGTTAATCTTGTAAACTACATTCGTTTTAATATCATTAGTTATTAAATCTTTACCTCGTTTTATCAGCCTATTCAACTTTTTTGGCAAACTATAAACGACATTTATGTTAGCACTATTAAGTGACCTTTTAATACTGTCGCTAACGTCTTTAACGTATGGGAGTGGAATTACATAATTCTTATCTTGAGCCGAATTCACATTAACGTTATTATCTAAATCGTTACTCAAACTGTCGTTATTATCCGCATTGTGACCGTTACCATTCCTGTTGTTCTTCAGTACATTAATTCTTTTATTTACATACTTATTAATAATATGATCCGGAAAACAATTATTAATTAAAATGTTCTTTACAATCTCAATATTCGTATTATGAAATTGTTCGTTAGAAAGTAAAATTGCATGGTCTACTAAATTGTAAATCGTATTAATTTTGTACTTAATAGGATGACTCGAAAGAAAATTGATGTATCTGCCAGAACATGTAGGTTTCCTAAACCAATTAGTTGTCAATTTATTCCCATTGCGGATAACTGTAGAATTTAAAAAATTAATAGAAGAATTGGTCTCTATTTCATGTGTGAATTTTAAACGTTCATGATAATTATTAAATGTACTTAAAATTTTATTTATTTTAGAGTTAGGAAAATAACAAAAATGTCGTCCACATATCTATAAAAAGTCTGAACTTTAAAACTTAAAGAATTTAAACAATTTGTTTCCAAGTCATCCATTACTAAGTCAGCTAGTATCGGTGATAGAGGGGATCCCATAGGGCTTCCATAAATTTGTTCATAATACTGCTCGTTAAATTGAAAACTCGTTGAAGTAAGTATTACATCAACAGCGTATAGGAACTGTTGCAAATTAAATTTAGTTTTTAGACTTATGTCACTCCAACGACCCTCAATTGCAGAAAAAACTAAATCTTTTGGAATATTTATAAACAACGAACAAACATCTAAGGAAATCATTACGTCATCGTCATTAACCATTGTATTTTTAATAGTATTCACAAAAGTCCAAACATCCTTAACATTAGAATCCGGTTTCTTAACAGACTTAACTAATATCTCATGAATGTAACTGGCAATATTATAAAAGGGACTGCCTAACGATGACACAATGATCCTCAATGGATACCCGCTCTTATGGATCTTCGGGAGTCCATAACACCGTGGTAAATTACCATTTGTGCAATTCAGAAATTTATATGTTTGATCATCAATGATCTCATTATTATGCCATGACTTTACTAACGTATGAAGTTTGTTCGTCAGACGTGTAATCGGATTTTTATTTAATTTTTTGTATGTCATCGAATCACTTAACAATAATTCCATATTAGTCACATAATCATTTCTATTCATAACCACTGTCACTTGTCCTTTGTCAGTTTTGGTAACAATTAAATCTTTATTGTTCTGCAGATATTTATTAGAAATATTAAACGCATCATGAATAAATGTCACTATAATTGATATGTTTACTTTTAGACAGAAATTTTTGTAGTGAATTGGCAATGGATATTCTAGTTGTTTCCAAAGCATCCTCAGGAACATAACGACAATTCGATTCAAAATTCTTTATCACCTCAACAGTATAATTTAGTCGATCGTTCTTATTTGAGCAATGAATCGGTAAGGCAAACGTATCGCCTAAACTTAAGAGTTTAGATACAGTATCAGGTAACACTTTAGAGCTGATATTTATTAACCAGTTGGAATTGTCGATGTTTTCCAACGGATTTGACAATACCATATATTTCTGTTTTATCCTATCAAACTTTTTTATCATCCTACTTTTTATTCTATAATTAAAGTTATTTAGTCGTTGTTTACTTAAACGAAAAAACTGATTTACCACGTTATTAGGTAAAGAATCAAACAATTTTTTCACTATATTAGAGATCTTACACCGAATGAAATTTAGGTTTGTGTTCAAATCTTTAATCTCCAAATTCAACAATCTAACTTGATTATTCTTAACTATAGTTTTAAACCTTCGTTTCGCATAGGCACTGTAAAAACTAATTTCAGTCTTTAGGTTCTTGATGTGTGACGGCACAATGTCATATCTTCGACATCGGAGTAAAAATTTTAGTTGGTGGTTACAAGCATAAAAATTCTTCTTGCATTTAATCCATGACTTAAACAAATAGGCGGTCTCGTTATTATATTGTTCAGAGATGTGTTGGAAAAAACAATCCTTCCGTACGTGCTCCATATTTCAGTCCAAGAGCAAAAATACGATCAATTAAAATTAATATCAATCAAAATTAATATTTGTCGCTAGTGGTGAAAATAAGCTTAAACGACTTGACTACGACGTAACTAGCAATTTTATTTGATTATTTCACGACGTTTCGACCATTTGGTTGTGGTCCTTTTCAAGTGAAATTTCTACAACATAATGTTACACAATATTTTTTAACATACGAAAACTCATTTAAGTGTTAAATTAATAAAATAAGTATAAATTTTATAAACATACCATCAATTAAACCAAGGTTAACATAACATCACACCGGTGTTATTTGAAATCGAAAGTTAAACGTTAAAAGAGGAACACGTCCCATCGTTATGATGTTAAAAGTTAAAAATTAAAAGAGGAACACGTCCCATCGTTATGATGTTTCGTCAACGACTAAACTTGAAACGCGCCACTAAACAATCTTTATTATTTTGTCGTAAATGTTTGTCAAATTCTCGGTGTCTTTCTGTAGGTTAACTGTATTGCCATGCTTCTTTATGAAGAACATTTCAGCAATCTCTCTCTTTCTTACATGTTTCTCGTTATGTAAAATTGTCGGTGATTTCCAATCAAAGTTATGCCCAAAATCACATCTGTGTTTGCTCAAAACCGAATGATTAGACTCATGTAATTTAATATTGCTGGCATGTTCCTTCACTCTAGTGCATAAATGTCTTTTTGTTTGTCCAATGTATGATGCATTACAATTTTCACAGTTAATCTTGTAAACTACATTGGACAAACAAAAAGACATTTATGCACTAGAGTGAAGGAACATGCCAGCAATATTAAATTACATGAGTCTAATCATTCGGTTTTGAGCATACGAGCCTTCCATACGAAGACTGTCCACGCGGGGGAGAGAATATGCGGAAACGCAAGAGAGTGGATGGGTCGTAATTTCTCCCAATAGGGTCTCGTTACGTTACTAACGCGACTCGACAATAAACGAATCTCTCGCAAATTTTAAAACGGCCGGCAACCAAGTCCAGCGTAATCTATTAACGATAAATGATTCGGAACCCATCCACCCTACTACCTTAATTCGGCGACAGCAGGATGACCACGTCGTCTCACCAGTCCTATGACGCTCCTTAGCGTCCTCTCCTCTCTCGCTCTCTCTGAGTTGCGCTTCCGTTCGGGACTTCTGCTCTCCTCGGGCGCTCGCTAGACAGTGCCGAACCGGGGGCCCTCAGGAGACACGTCGGTGACCCAATTACTTAGATAGGCCACTCGCGGCGCTATCAGGTCGGCCGCGCGCGCGGCCTCGGTGATCCTTGCGGCCGCGCGCGTAATTATCCTTACCCGCGGAGTCCTGATCCGCGGGTTGCCCCTCGTAGGCGGTCGTCGCGGCAGCGCACGGCAGGGCCGCTCCTTGCTCTCCTTCGGGATTCCGGATGTCCCGGGGGCGGCAGCTCTCCTGCCGGCGCTCCGTATGCGGGGACTCGGGTGCTTGTTGCACCCGAGTGGCCATCCCCTGCTCGCTCCTGGAAGGTACAAATTTTGAGGCAGTGGCACCTACTCCGTTGTCGGATATTTGGTGAAGAAATTTTTGATCTTGGGCTTACCGAGCGTGTTCCTGACGAAGGGGGTCCCCGTCGTCCTGCTTCCCATGCTTTCCTATCTTTCCTCCAGGGTTTCTCTCTCGGCTGAGACTCGTCGCACATCCTGTCTGCCGCCGAAATAATCCTAACTCTCAAAACAAACTCCTAACAACAAAAAATATACGAAGACGCGTAGCAGCGGGATCGCGTCCGGTCCCGCGCTTTTCGCACGCACGCTCTCTCTCTCTCTCTCGCTGTCTCGGGAGAGCAGAGGTCCCGTGCCCTCCCCCGATCGGGCCATTCAGCCCTTGTGACGGACAATTTCAATTTGTCACGTCACAATATATATATATATATATATATAAATATATACTATAATATGTATAATATATAATATATAACATATTTCATTATGAACGAATGATATGGCTAGATCGCTTGTATTGTAAATAACAAAGATAGAGAATCTATTGCTGTGAGAACCAATATATAATGCTTAGCAAATTTGCCAGGATGAGGAACTATCTCAAATCAAGATTTTATAAGTTCCTCTTTCTTCTTAACAAACCTCCTAAAATTTTCTAAAATTAATATAGACGAGAAAAATATATCGGTCCAAAAAAGTCAAATATTTCATTATATATAATTAAATTATGTAACTATATAAACACAAATAATTTTGAACTAATTAAAAATAAATAATTTGCAGTGAAGCAGACATTATCTACAATGAAGAAATATATTCTGCTGCGTTTAAGACTGTGATAATCCGTACAATAACTCACGAGATAATATACGAGGTGTGTTCAAAAAGTATCGCGAATTTTGTGTTTTTTCAAAAATTATTTATTTATTCATGAATATCTATTTTGTCCCCTTCAAAGTAATCCCCACCAGATATTATACACTTGTGCCAACGTTTTTTCCAATCCTCGAAGCACTTCAAAAAATCATTTTTTGTGATCTTGTTCAGCTCCTCCTTCGATGCCGTCTTTATCTCCTCAATCGTAATGATTGAGCTTTGGTTTTCACGTCATAACCATAAACCCATGATTCGTCACCAGTTATGACCCTCTGGAGCAAATTTGGGTCGTCGCGGACAGAGTCCAACATCTCCTGAGCAATGTTAAGTACGAATTTCGCGGCGACCCGTGTCAAGCTCAAATCATTGGTAAAAATCGAATGGCACGAGCCAATCGATATGTTTAGGTCCTCAGCAACTTCTCTAACGGTGATTCGACGATTGACCAATACTATTTTCTTCACTTCATCAATGTTTTCGTCTGTTGTTGACGTGCTCGGGCGTCCGGCACGCTCTTCGTCGTTCACATCTTCTCGGCCCTCGGAAAACATTTTGTACCACCGATAAACGTTGCTTCGGTCCAAGGTAGCTTCACCATATGCCACAGTCAACATTCGGAATGCGTCCGCGCACTTAATTTTGTTTTTCACACAAAATTTGATACAGATTCTTTGATCCATTTTTTGGAATAGGCAAAAATCGAAGACGAGCCAAAACACGTGCAAGCAAAGCAGCTGTCAAAAATTAACTGAACATTCAAAATGGCCCGTACTTGTCGGCATAAATGAGAAACATGAGTACCAACATAACGCCACAAAAAAATCGAAAATCGAATATACGTAACCCGCGGAAATTCAAAATTCGCGATACTTTTTGAACACACCTCGTAATTAAATTATGTAACTATATAAACACAAATAATTTTGAACTAATTAAAAATAAATAATTTGCAGTGAAGCAGACATTATCTACAATGAAGAAATATATTCTGTTGCGTTTAAGACTGTGATAATCCGTACAATAACTCACGAGATAATATATCAGTGGGTTGGTCATCTTTTCGATCCATCTTGTCGATCTACATGGTGGTTAAATGAAGGCTTTATTACGTACTTCGAAACATATATCATGGCCAAGGTTGTTTCATATTTTAATATTAATTACAAGAATACTAGCTATTCGGACCGCGCTAGTTGTTCTGTCTATATAACCGCGAACTACTTTTACATTTGTAGACCAATTTTTAAAAATTTATACACAAATGATGCAAATTTTTCGAGAATGACTACTATGTTATTTTTTTTTTTCACTGCCGGATATTTTATTTTGGGCTGCGTTTTCATAAACTTAAATATTTATCAGAAAGAAATATTCTCCATATGTAAGTTTTGAGATTAATTTATATATGGAACTTAGTGATCTCAAACCAAGAGATACAGTTCCGAATAATTAATTTTTCGTGCTTTGGCTCTGTTGGCCGATTTAAAAAACATCATATTTATGTTCTTAAATATTTATATTTTATATTTATAATTTTTTTTGCTTATTAATATTTTTTTGTTATTTTAATTTCCACACACTTTTTATGTTTTAGCTCTGAAATATTAGTTTGTTGCCATTCTCGAAAAATTTTTAAAATTTTGCTACCAATTTCAAGGGAATTGGTCCATTAATTAGGTTTTGCGTGGGTGGGTGCGTGAATGGGATGAAAGTATAAATCTTAAAAAACCACATATAATAGCCATCCATAAAAAATTAGCAAAATTTTGATACCAATTTCAAGTAAATCTGTCAATAAATTTGTCAGTGCATGGGTAGATGCATGGATAAGTGCGTAAAGGTATAAAACTTAAAAAAAATTACCATCGCCACTACTCCCGAAAAATTTGCAAAATTTTTGTACCAATTTCGATAAAATTGGTCAATAAATGTATAAGTGCATGGATGGGTGCGTGGGCAGCGATGTAAAATAAAAAAAACCACATATTAGCCATCTCCGAAAAATTTTCAAAATTTTAGTACCAATATCAAGGGAATCGATCCATTAAGGAAGTGCGTGACTGGGTGGGTGATTGAAGGTGTAAAACTAAAAAAAATAATTTTTTTCAATGTTTTGGAACATTCTAAACACATTGGCGTAGAAATCTAAACAAATTTTTTTTCCGAAAACAGCCTTCTCTACATAAAAAATTTTTTTTAATTAAAAAAACCACAGTAGTAGCCATTCCCGATAAATTTGCAAAATTTTGTTACCAATTTTGTGAAAATCGGTTAATAAATGTGTAAATGCGTGGGTGGGTGCGTGTGGGGGCAAAACTAAAAACAAATTATATAATAGTCATATCCAAAAAATTTGCGAAATTTTTGTACTAATTTCGTGAAAATTGGTCAATAAATGCATGAATGCGTGGGTGGATGCGTGGATCGTAGTGTAAAACTTAAAAAACATACATAGTAGCCACCTCCGAAAAATTTTCAAAATTTTAGTACCATTTGCGAAAAAATCAGTCAATAAATACCTGAATGCGTGGGTGGATTAGTGGGTTGGCAAAACTTAAAAAACATTATATAGTAGCTATCCCCCAAAAAATTTGCTAAATTTTGGTTTCGATTTCGAAAAAATCGGTCCATTAAGACGTGTATGCGTGGGTGGGTGCATGAGTGGGAGTGTAAAACTAAAAAAAAACTACCTAGTAGTCATCTCCGAAAAATTTACAAAATTTTGGTACCAATTTCGTGAAAATCGGTTTATATATATGCGATTGCGTAGGTGGTTTTTTTAAGTTTTACACCTCCATCCACGGTGCGTGGATGGAGGTGTAAAACTTAACACACAGCAGCCACCTTCAAAAAATTTGCAACATTTTGGTACCAATTTGGTGAAAATCGGTCTATAAATGTGGAAGTAGTTCGCAAAATTTAGCATGGATAAGTAGTTCGCGGTCATACAGACACAGATATACAGACAGACATACCGATAGACTGTGCTTATATATATATATTTTTTTTATTAATTCTTTTGGCAAACGTAAGAAAATTCTGAAATTGTCTTTTCATTCGCTAACAATAGAAGAAATGCAAATATGTGTTATGATATTTTCTTAATTTCTTACAATATCTTAATTATTTCGTAAAAAATATTATAGAACATATAGCATTGAGTGTATTTAGATTATGTTATTATAATCAAGAAATAAAACTTTGCAAGTATATCTTATAATATAATTTAACAAAAATTTTTTATGTCAAATAGTTACGTATTATTTAAAAAAACAAATTAAATTATTATAATTTTACAAATTAAAAATATTATAATTTTACAATTTTATAATACATAATATGATAAAATTATATTATATATAAAAGCAAAGCTGTTTTTAGATGCAGCAAATAATTGTTTGTATGTTAATGCATATTGCTAATTTAAAACTATTTTTCGATTATTATTATATATTTACCTGATTGCATCAATCTGTCTATAGGTCTTTTCAGGTACCGGAATGGTGGACTTGAACATAGTCGAACTTCAACATAAATCTCGTCAAATAAATGCACATTTTAATATCTATTTTGCAAAACATGCTAACAATATTGAAATTAAGACACTTGCTCCTTTTTTTCATATTATAGGTATGTACGTATACGTATATTACAGTGTTCAACGGTCCAATTTTTGAATCGTTTTTGATAATTAAAGAAAAAGATTTTATAAAAAATTAAATTAAATAATAATTTTTGAATAAATGCTATTACATGCAATAAAAAATTTTAAAGAAATGTAATATAAATATTGTTATCTCGATATTTTAACTAAAAAATTAAATTTTTTTGAAATTAATATATATATACAGGATTTGTCCGGAAAGTAATGCGTCGCATTTTTTTAAAAAAGAATTTATTGATCGCATAGGTAAAACAACTTAAAATTGTTCGAAGTATGACCCTTCTGCGTCAATACATTTTTGCCAACGCGATTTCCATGCGTCATAAGATTTCTGGAACTCCTTGACTGGGATGCTGTTCAGGGAGGCCGTCGAAGTAGCTTGTACGTTGTCAACCGACTCGAGCTGTTGTCCTTTGAGCTCCCTTTTCAGCCGAGGAAATAAAAAAAAGTCCGCCGGAAATTGGGATTATCTGCACAGAGTTGCTTGAGTTCTTCACAAACTTCCACTCGGTGTTGCTTTTGCGCATCGGTCAACACTCTGGGCACAAGTTTTGCGCAAATCTTCCGCATGGCCAAGTCTTCCGATACAATCTCGTGAACAATCGTTTTCGGCAAGTTCAATAATTCCGACATTAAGCGAACATTCATTCGACGGTCTGAATTCAATAATTGGCGCACACGAGTCACATTGTCGTCCGTTCGCGATGTTGACGGGCGTCCTGCGCGGGCCTCGTCGGCGACCTCCTTCCGACCTTCTCTAAACATCTTGTGCCATCTGTTTGACTGCGATTTGGAAAGGCAATCGTCCCCGAAAACTTTCTTGAGCATTTCAAAAGTTTCCAGCGGCGTCTTGTCCAGCTTCACGCAAAACTTTATCGCATAGCGTTGCTCTATCGTTCTCTCCATCACAAGTTCGACGCGACCACTAAGCAGAGGTTCACAGAATGAGCCGTCCTAACCCTCCAAGCGCATGGAAACAATTGAGCGACCTACCGTTGGAAAGCTAAGGGTACCCCCCTTCCTCCCCAACCGGTCCCATCGCTCTGCGATGTATAATCGCGTCACAAAAAAATGCGACGCATTACTTTCCGGACAAACCCTATATATATATACCCTATATATATATATATATATTAATTTCAAAAAAATTTAATTTTTTAGTTAAAATATCGAGATAACAATATTTATATTACATTTCTTTAAAATTTTTTATTGCATGTAATAGCATTTATTCAAAAATTATTATTTAATTTAATTTTATTATATATATATATATATATATAACCACACATATTTTTATATCAATCGATTAGATAATCAATTGATGTAAAGAAAAAAAAAGGTAAAAAAAGGCGACCAGTTAAGGGCACGCCATTAACAAAAATTATCCATTGCAAACCCATGTAGAATCCTACCTATGAAAAATTAATCATTGCAAACCCATGTAGAATCCTAGGCAAAATTAACCGTTGCAAACCCATGTAGAATCGTACCCATTGCAAACCTATGTGGAATCCTATGAAAAATTAACCATTGCAAACCCATGTAGAATCCTATGAAAAATTAACCATTGCAAACCCAGAGTAAAATTGTATTAAAAATTATCCATTGCAAACTTATGTAGAATCCTACATTGCGAATCCATGTACAAAAGAATTGTATGAAAAATTATCGATTATAAACCCATGTACAATCGTAACAAAAGTAATGAAATAAAAAAAATTGCGCCAAGTGAAAGTAGAAACTTGTACCAGTGGAAAATTAAAGTTGCAGACATATATAGAGTCGTATAATGAATCAGTAAAAATTTAAATTTGCAAATGTAGAATCGTACCATAAAAAAACTTATCTTTTAAAAAAAAAGATAAACAAGATGCCAAGTCCATGCGCCATGTGAAAAAGTGTTAAACCAAAAAGTATTTTTAAATAAAAAAATCTATCAATTGACAAAAATTTATATTCTAAAATTAATATCTCTACAAAAAGTAATGTCCAAAAATTGCGCGAATAAATAAACATTTTTATAAAAAATTAAAATTTAAAAACTTATGCAAATTTAAAATTAATATAAAATAAAAAGAAATAAAAAAATTTTAGTTAAAAAAACTGGGCGCGCTGCTAAGTTTCAAAATTACAATGCACCTTAAAGTAACATTAATTAATATAAACACAAAACATATTTTAACTGCAATGAGTTTAAAAGTAACAATTTAATTTTAATATTATTAGAATATTATTTAGCAGCGCGCCCAGTTTTTTTAACTAAAATTTTTTTATTTCTTTTTATTTTATATTAATTTTAAATTTGCGTAAGTTTTTAAATTTTAATTTTTATAAAAATGTTTATTTATTCGCGCAATTTTTGGACATTACTTTTCGTAGAGATATTAATTTTAGAACATAAATTTTTGTCAATTGATAGATTTTGTTATTTAAAAATACTTTTTTGTTTAACACTTTTTCACATGGCGCATGGACTTGGCATCTTGTTTATCTTTTTTTTTAAAAGATAAGTTTTTTTATGGTACGATTCTACATTTGCAAATTTAAATTTTTACTGATTCATTATACGACTCTATATATGTCTGCAACTTTAATTTTCCACTGGTACAGGTTTCTACTTTCACTTGGCGCAATTTTTTTTATTTCATTACTTTTGTTACGATTGTACATGGGTTTATAATCGATAATTTTTCATACAATTCTTTTGTACATGGATTTGCAATGTAGGATTCTACGTAAGTTTGCAATGGATAATTTTTAATACAATTTTACTCTGGGTTTGCAATGGTTAATTTTTCATAGGATTCTACATGGGTTTGCAATGGTTAATTTTTCATAGGATTCCACATAGGTTTGCAATGGGTACGATTCTACATGGGTTTGCAACGGTTAAATTTGCCTAGGATTCTACATGGGTTTGCAATGATTAATTTTTCATAGGTAGGATTCTACATGGGTTTGCAATGGTAATATATACAATGTTACAATCCCATGGAATGTTGGAAACCCATATAGAACCTCGCTTCGCGTCAAAAAGTATATGCTAAATACCATTTGCCTAACAGAGGTTCAGTCAAATAATATTTTATTAGGAAAATAACATTTGACTAGGAAAGCTGAGAAGAAAGCATTTGAAAAGAGGTCCATAAGAAAACCATTTGACATATGGCAGATGGCATTTGACTAGTCAAAAGCTATTTGCTGCAAATAACCATTGGCAGCGACATATATATAATCTCTAAAAACTCACCTTTAAAAAAAGGTAAAAAAAGGCGACCAGTTAAGGGCACGCCATTAACAAAAATTATCCATTGCAAACTCATGTAGAATCCTATCCTATTGCAAACCCATGTAGAATCCTATGAAAAATTAATCATTGCAAACCCATGTAGAATCCTAGGCAAAATTAACCATTGCAAACCCATGTAGAATCGTACCCATTGCAAACCTATGTAGAATCCTATGAAAAATTAACCATTGCAAACTCATGTAGAATCCTATGAAAAATTAACCATTGCAAACCCATGTAGAATTGTATTAAAAATTATCCATTGCAAACTTATGTAGAATCCTACATTGCAAACCCATGTACAATAGAATTGTATGAAAAATTATCGATTATAAACCCATGTACAATCGTAACAAAAGTAATGAAATAAAAAAAAAATTGCGCCAAGTGAAAGTAGAAACTTGTACCAGTGGAAAATTAAAGTTGCAGACATATATAGAGTCGTATAATGAATCAGTAAAAATTCAAATTTGCAAATGTAGAATCGTACCATAAAAAAACTTATCTTTTAAAAAAAAAGATAAACAAGATGCCAAGTCCATGCGCCATGTGAAAAAGAAATAAAAAAATTTTAGTTAAAAAAACTGGGCGCGCTGCTAAGTTTCAAAATTACAATGCACCTTAAAGTAACATTAATTAATTTAAACACAAAACATATTTTAACTGTAATGAGTTTAAAAGTAACAATTTAATTTTAATATTGTTAGAATATTATTTAGCAGCGCTCCCAGTTTTTTTAACTAAAATTTTTTTATTTCTTTTTCACATGGCGCATGGACTTGGCATCTTGTTTATCTTTTTTTTTAAAAGATAAGTTTTTTTATGGTACGATTCTACATTTGCAAATTTAAATTTTTACTGATTCATTATACAACTCTATATATGTCTGCAACTTTAATTTTCCACTGGTACAAGTTTCTACTTTCACTTGGCGCAATTTTTTTTTTATTTCATTACTTTTGTTACGATTGTACATGGGTTTATAATCGATAATTTTTCATACAATTCTATTGTACATGGGTTTGCAATGTAGGATTCTACATAAGTTTGCAATGGATAATATTTAATACAATTCTACATGGGTTTGCAATGGTTAATTTTTCATAGGATTCTACATGAGTTTGCAATGGTTAATTTTTCATAGGATTCTACATAGGTTTGCAATGGGTACGATTCTACATGGGTTTGCAATGGTTAATTTTGCCTAGGATTCTACATGGGTTTGCAATGATTAATTTTTCATAGGATTCTACATGGGTTTGCAATAGGATAGGATTCTACATGGGTTTGCAATGGATAATTTTTGTTAATGGCGTGCCCTTAACTGGTCGCCTTTTTTTACTTTTTTTTAAAGGTGAGTTTTTAGAGATTATATCATTCATTTTTGTATATTTTTATGACCGGAATAGAACAATTATTAAACATGTTTATCTAAACTTCTTTGCTTAAAATGATGTGTACAATTATATCCTAGAATCCTGATCATTCCTCCTAAAGCACCCTATTTATATAAATTTACCCATATGTGTGTGTGTGTGTGTATATGTGTGTGTGTGTGTGTGTACTAATGTCGAGCATTTTTTATACATTTTCTATTAAATTTAGATAAAAGTTGCAGGATTTCGAAAAAGAAAAAGTTGACACAGACTTTTTCCTAAACGGCGATTTTCAAGGTTATTTAAAGGTCACTTATATTTTCAAAATAGAATTACCTTAATTTTTCTCATATAAATCGATTTAACTCGCAATATTTACTATAAAAAGTTGTAAAGGTATAATTTTTACATAATCTTACATAAACTTCGAAATATTACAAATATTTTATTTTATGAAATATTTCAGTTTATGTAAAATTATGTTAACTATCTTTTAAATTATTCACTTTTAGCCATCTTACCCTTACAACCTTTTATAGTGAATATTGCAACAAATTGGTTTATATATATAATATATATATAACATCAGTTATTATTAATTGATGTTTACATTTATTTTTAGACTTACTAGAGCTCAAATGCTCCACATTTTTTGCAAAAACTGTTTATTCTACAGATTTCAAATATGCTTTTCAATGATGATTGAATATTTCCTTTTTTTAATTATTTTTATTATTATTTTTCAATCTCAATCAACTTTTATAACTTTATGCCAGCACGATACAAATACATGTGTCTTTATTTTTTTTATTATTTTCATTATTATTTTTCAATCTCAATCAACTTCTATAACCTTATGCCAGCAGGATACAAATACATGTATGTCTTTATTATTGTATCAACTCTTGTCTTTTCCATGTAACCATGTCTTCATAGTTTGAATTATCCCTTCATCTTCTCAATCTTTCGCAGAGATTTAATTAATTAAATACACTTCACACGAAATAAAGTTTGCTGGAAGATATACAGCAAACGATAACTGTAAAAACATGATTACGTGGAAAGAACAAGAGTTGGTACAGTAAAGGCAAGTAAGTAAGTACATGTAATGTATCGTATTGGCATAACGCTATATCCGCGGAGCAGATAATGTGGCTGTAGAGGTAGTCTGCAGTGCAGCTAATGTGGACGTAGATGTTGATTGAGATAATTGTCTAATATAAAATAGAATTTAAAAATTTAGTTTAAAAAGCTGTTGCATATATAAATAAAGTTTATTTTTTCTAAATTTGGAATATGTTTAATTAATTAATTTTTTAAGTCTATGTTTAATAAATTTTTTAAGTCTGTATTCAATAATTTTATTTATTTGATAAATACATGTATGCCTTTTTTTTGATATGTTTAATATAATTAGAAATTCATTATTAATTAGATATGTAAACTATAAATTCATATATATTATAATATTTGAAAATATATGTGAATATTTAAATTTTTATCTTCTCCTTCCTCTCCTTCAATCTCTTTAATATATCAATATGTGTATGTGTGTACACGCGCGCACATTTGTACGTATTTATTTAATTATTGGATAGTTGAGAGTACTTAATTGATAAAAAATTATGACAATAATAATCCTTGTTTTTTTTTCTTATTATTTACTCAGATTTTTTTGTCTATCTTATAAGATAAACACTTTAGAGATTGAATATTTCAAGTAAACTAATTGTAAGTAAATTTCACATTAATGCATATAGATGTTTAATCATGAATGTACTAAATAAGTACACAAGAAGAACAGTGAGTGAGTGAGTGAGAATGAGAGAGTGTGTGTGTGTGTGCGTGTGTGTGTGAGAAAGAGAGAGAGAGAGAGAGAGAGAGAGTTAGCCAACATAACCCCGCACGCTGCCGATATGGCGGAGCGCCACTATCGCCATCTGTTGTAAAACGTGCGAGATGGACAAAATTACCACTACATGCATCTTGCATGTGTTGTGTACGAGTGATATATGTGTGCGCATGTGTTGTATACGTGTGAATACGTGTAACACGATACTACTATGTATGCGTGGTCGATGATGATCAAGAGACACGGTAGTGTCTCGCGACCAGTTAAGGGCGTAGCGGAGACACCGTGTATCTTAACGCGAGTCGGACATTTGAGTCTTTATAATATTTCGAATCCTCAATAATGGCTGAAGCAATCGAGTTTATACTAGACTTAATCGAGAGATTGAGTTCAAATTATATAATAAAAACGTCTTTATTTCTGCTCTACGTGATTTGTAAGCAGAGATATATAAATGCAAAGTCGAAATATGAAAAATTTCTATTAAGAAACGTCCCCGTCATCATTATTATCATCATTATCATCATCGACCACGCATACATAGTAGTATCGTGCTACACGTATTCACACGTATACAACACATGCGCACACATATATCACACGTACACAACACATGCAAGATGCATGTAGTGGTAATTTTGTCCATCTCGCACGTTTTACAACAGATGGCGATAGTGGCGCTCCGCCATATCGGCAACGTGCGGGGTTATGTTGGCTAACTCTCTCTCTCTCTCTCTCTTTCTCTCTCTCTCTCTCTCTCTCTCTCTCTCTCTTTCTCACACACACACGCACACACACACACACTCTCTCATTCTCACTCACTCACTCACTGTTCGTCTTGTGTACTTATTTAGTACATTCATGATTAATCATCTATATGCATTAATGTGAAATTTACTTACAATTAGTTTACTTGAAATATTCAATCTCTAAAGTGTTTATCTTATAAGATAGACAAAAAAATCTGAGTAAATAATAAGAAAAAAAAACAAGGATTATTATTGTCATAATTTTTTATCAATTAAGTACTCTCAACTATCCAATAATTAAATAAATACGTACAAATGTGCGCGCGTGTACACACATACACATATTGATATATTAAAGGGATTGAAGGAGAGGAAGGAGAAGATAAAAATTTAAATATTCACATATATTTTCAAATATTATAATATATATGAATTTATAGTTTACATATCTAATTAATAATGAATTTCTAATTATATTAAACATATAAAAAAAAGGCATACATGTATTTATCAAATGAATAAAATTATTGAATACAGACTTAAAAAATTTATTAAACATAGACTTAAAAAATTAATTAATTAAACATATTCCAAATTTAGAAAAAATAAACTTTATTTATATATGCAACAGCTTTTTAAACTAAATTTTTAAATTCTATTTTATATTAGACAATTATCTCAATCAACATCTACGTCCACATTAGCTGCACTGCAGACTACCTCTACAGCCACATTATCTGCTCCGCGGATATAGCGTTATGCCAATACGATACATTACATGTACTTACTTACTTGCCTTTACTGTACCAACTCTTGTTCTTTCCACGTAATCATGTTTTTTCAGTTATCGTTTGCTGTATATCTTCCAACAAACTTTATTTCGTGTGAAGTGTATTTAATTAATTAAATCTCTGCGAAAGATTGAGAAGATGAAGGGATAATTCAAACTATGAAGACATGGTTACATGGAAAAGACAAGAGTTGATAATAAAGACATACATGTATTTGTATCCTGCTGGCATAAGGTTATAGAAGTTGATTGAGATTGAAAAATAATAATGAAAATAATAAAAAAAATAAAGACACATGTCCCACACAACACAGTACGTCCTTTGGACGTCCAATATATGTCCTCACATGTCCCCCATTCGTGGGACGTCCAAAGTACGTTATTCGGACGTCCGATATATGTCCTCACATGTCCCCATTTGTGGGACGTCCAAAGTACGTTAGTCGGACGTCCTGTTAAAATTTCAACTGCGATGGACAGTTGTAGGACTTTAAAAAGGCATATTCCGGACATCTTACAATATATCGAGTATATGTATACCCTGTAGTTGAAAACTTAATTTTTATCGATAACATTCGTTTAATACATATAAATTTTGGTTGTGTCTTTTTATATCCAAAATAAGACGTTTATTTTATGTCCTGTAGACATCCTCCGTTTAGTTCTGTGAGGACGTCTGAGCTGAAGATTCTAATTCTATTATTATTATTAATTATAATTTTCTTACAATAATTTTTATTTTTTACAATTTTTTTTAGAGTGACTTTTAATCCTGATAATTTTAGGCGCTAGTGCGCAATGCGCTGCGCATGTCCTGGTCGGCCGGGTTTTCACGTGTCACAACATGTTTCGTGCTCGTGCTCTCGTGTGCCGCTCGTATCTCTCATACCTCGTGTTATTGAACAAAGAGATATTTATTGCAGAGAATATATAGAAAAGTCTTAGTGAAAATATCAATAATACCGGATTCTGTGTAAGTCAGTGACGCACCGCCAAAATACTACTGAATGACAACAATCATAACCTCAGATTTTACAGTTTGTGTTGATTAAAAACTTTCTATGATAAAATTTTCATAGATGTAAAAATTGAACTATATAACGTACTCTAGAATTCTGAAAACAGTAATGCATGGGTTATTTTCATATTTTACTACTCTAGAAATGATAAAGGAATTTAAATTGACAAAAAACACTGAAAGTTTATAAAAATTTACACATAATTGTATACGTTAACTTTGAACACTTTAATTGGAGTTTTTATTTTAATTTTTTTTATACTAAGTAAACTGCGTGAACATATAAAAAATAGCACGTCAGTAATATATTATTTTGTTTTTGTTACACTAACATAAATTTTATAAATAAACATATTGATAATTTTGATGAGCTACTGGTTATAATGCTGAAAGTAGTATACTTAAGATAATATTGCAAAAATTATATACATGTATTTTATTGATTTAAATAAATTCTAACTATCTAAATATATAATATGGTCTTAATAGTTTTCAATGAGCATTATTGAAACATTTGTTGCGTTCAGCAGAAAAAGCAGCTCATGCGGCGACTGTTGATTCTTTAATGTGATTATTTCCTTTAGTTCTTCGTTGGATCTAAACATAGAAACTAATCACATTAAAGAATTAATAAGCACTCATTGGCCGGTATTCATAGTCAGATCTTATATTTAAGATCGTCTTAAGATCTCGTTTAACCAATCAAATAGCCGTATAACGTCATTTGATTGGTTGAACGAGATCTTAAGACGATCTTAAATATAAGATCTGACTATGAATACTGGCCATTGTGCTCTTTTTCTGTTGAATGCAGTCATTATATCCACATAATTACATACTTTGGATGTCCGTAGTAAGCACTAAGGATATCCGCTGGACGTCCCATTTATAGCCTATGGATGTTGTTAGGCGGAACATAGGACATCCTTAATACATCCACAGGATGTACACGGGACGTCCATCGGATGTCCTTGGTGCTTGCTTCGGACATCCAAATTATGTTGTAATTACGTCCATGTGTTGTGTGGGGTATTTGTATCGTGCTGGCATAAAGTTATAAAAGTTGATTGAGATTGAAAAATAATAATAAAAATAATTAAAAAAAGGAAATATTCAATCATCATTTAAAAGCATATTTGAAATCTGTAGAATAAACAGTTTTTGCAAAAAATGTGGAGCATTTGAGCTCTAGTAAGTCTAAAAATAAATGTAAACATCAATTAATAATAACTGATGTTATATATATCAGGAGACGCGGTAGTGTCTCCGGCCATGTTCAAACCCTAAAAGACCTTAAAAGACACTACAAGTCTCCTTATCCTGCACCATCAAAGTCCATCTTTTGGGGGTGTAGAACTACTAAAATATAAAAAATTTTGAATTGCACGTAACATAACCTAAAAGGCGGCATCGCCACGAGTAATTTGAGCCAAGAAAAAATAAAATCGGTCAAGCCGTTCCGGAGATACAAGCGGTCAAAAA
>NW_028190884.1:0-35000 GCF_048542155.1 Nylanderia fulva
CCGGGCGTCCCAAAGCACGGATGAAAGGACTGTGACGGGAGTAACTATGACTCTCTCGGTCCTCAAAGCAACACGCCGCGATGGTACTTAGAGAGAGTCGTGGTTGGTTCGTGATGCGCCAACGAAGTCCTCTAGTAAGGACCTTCAGCCTCTCACGTCCAAGTTGTACCTCCACCTTCTTGTGGTGCTCCCGGAAACGGCCTACTTTGGAAGTTTAGACTCGGTAGGTGTCGACTAAGCGAGTGTACAGCGAAGTGCGCCCCTAAGGGCTTCGGCCCATGCGCCTACGGTCATGGTGAGTTGTGGGGCCAAGAAAGACCGGGGTTTTTTGGGGGGCTCTCGGTTGTCAATCCGTTTGCCCCCCTACACGCAGTAAATTATGAATAAAGCTAAGAATGATTCTGATGTCCCGGGTTCTCGGATGGCCCGGGGTCTGCGTGCGAGTGCTCGCTTGAGTGAGCGCGCGAGAGGTGCGGAGGACCGTGACGGGGTCGCAGCTGGTCCGTCGCGAATCACTATAAGAACCAGCCAGGCTGAAGTGGACAGCCTAGAGGAGGAGATGGTCAGCTGTGAGCATTGTTCGGCGAGATTCCAAAACATGCGTGGTCTTGGTGTCCACAAAGTACGTGCACAACCACTACAAGCCAACAATGCTATCAATGTTGACCGCGTAAAGGCCAGATGGTCAGTGGAAAAAACTATATTCATGGCACGCGCTGAGGCTGAAGGCATCTTAGCCGGGGAACCTTTCATTAACCAGTATCTGGAGACAAGGTTCCCCAATAGGAGTCTCGAAGCCATCAAGGGTAAACGGCGACAGGAGCCTTACCGAGTGATGGTTAGAGACTTCTGCCAAGAGATCTAATCGCGTCGCGCAATTGTGATCGATGAGGGCGATAGGGATGGTGCGGTAATGACACGAGCCGACACCATTCTTACGGCCATTGAGGCTAGTACTGACGATCAAAGCGCACATCAGCCTCCCCCTGAACAAAGTTCTCAGAAACTGCGGGACAAGATACAATCACTCGTAGAGCAGAGTGCGGCGTTCCGTAGCTACGAGGCTGATACTCTTGCTGGCACGGCAAGAGATGCTCTGACGGCGGGGAGGGTCGACGTCTTGGCTATCGAAAGATGGCTGGGCATGATCTTCCCTCGGCCGCTACAAGTGCGCCCTCCGCAACGCGTTTCGGCAAAGAAGCACTGTCCTCCAGTTAAACGAGAGAGCAAGGAGCAGAAGAGAAAGAGGGAGTACGCAATTGTGCAATCCCTCTAAAGAAAGAACAAGAAGTCCTGTTTGTCGCGTATCCTCGAGGGCGACTCGGTGCGCGAGAGGCCGTCTGCTGTCGAATTCCTTAACTGCTGGCGCCCCATTATGGAGGCCTCCAGCGGTGCGGATGGAGACATGACGGACTTGCGTGAGTCGTTTGGGGAAGCGGCACAGGCTGCGAGTGCTGGCCGGAACCGTACGTCGGGCCCGAGAGGGATTCACCTCGAAGGTCTCGGCGATGGCGCTGCCACGGATCCAGTTCCTGTGGCGGATAAGACCTTGCTCTGGGATCCTATAACATCTGCAGAGGTGAACAGGATTTCCGTAAGGACTGGCACTGCGCCCGGATTGGACCAGATTACGCTGAGGATGTGGAACGCTGTTCCTGCGATTCTTCGTGCGCTTCTGTTCAATCTGCTGCTCCTGGCAGAGACGATCCCCTCATCAATCGCCACAACCAGAACGGTATTCCTTGAGAAGGGGGGTATGTCCGATCGGCCAGGTCCGACGGAGTACCGACCTCTCAGCATAGGATCCGTTATAATAAGACACTTCCACAAGATATTGGCAAAGAGATTGGCAGCCCTCGACATCTTCGACAGGCGCCAGAAGGGGTTCCGGCCGGTGGACGGGGTATGTGAGAACGTCCCAGAGAACGTTAAGAGAGTCATAGTTACTCCCGCCGTTTACCCGCGCTTGATTGAATTTCTTCACGTTGACATTCAGAGCACTGGGCAGAAATGACATTGCGTCAACACCCGCGAGGGCCATCGCAATGCTTTGTTTTAATTAGACAGTCGGATTCCCCTAGTCCGTGCCAGTTCTGAGCTGAGCGTTGAATGGCGGCCGAAGAGGACGACCACGACGGCTCGCGCCGCCACGGAAGCCTCGCAGCAAGGAAGATCCGCGGGAGGCCAAGGCACGGGACCGAGCTCGGATCCCGGGACCGGCGCGAGAACGCCGACCGTTCACCTCGCCCAGGCCCGGCACGTCAGCCAGACCCGCTTCCCGATCCAAGCCCGACACGCCCCGCTCCTCAGAGCCAATCCTTATTCCGAAGTTACGGATCCAATTTGCCGACTTCCCTTACCTACATTATTCTATCGACTAGAGGCTCTTTACCTTGGAGACCTGCTGCGGATATGGGTACGAACCGGCGCGACACCTCCACGTGGCCCTCTCCTGGATTTTCAAGGTCCGAGGGAAAGATCCGGACACCTGCCGCAACTGCGGTGCTCTTCGCGTTCCAAACCCTATCTCCCTGCTAGAGGTTTCCAGGGAACTCGAACGCTTATACAGAAAAGAAAACTCTTCCCGGATCTCCCGACGGCGTCTCCAGGTCATTTTGGGTTACCCCGACGAACACTCTTACGAGGGCCCGAATTGTATGCGGTTCCGCTGCCGGGTACCGGAATAGGAACCGGATTCCCTTTCGCCCGACGGGCGTGTGTCTTTCGTATAATATTTATTATTATTTCTCGACACTCGAGTATATTGTACGCCGTCATTGACATAGGATTTCTCCTAGGGCTTAGGATCGACTGACTCGTGTGCAACGGCTGTTCACACGAAACCCTTCTCCACGTCAGTCCTCCAGGGCCTCGCTGGAGTATTTGCTACTACCACCAAGATCTGCACCGACGGCGGCTCCAGGCAGGCTCGCGCCCAGACCCTTCTGCGCTCACCGGTCGCGACCCTCCTACTCGTCAGGGCTTCGTGACGACGCGAGAGAAGACTAACGCCCGCTCCCGGTTGCCGCCCCACTTGCCGCTGACGGCAGAGTATAGGCTCGACGCTTCAGCGCCATCCATTTTCAGGGCTAGTTGCTTCGGCAGGTGAGTTGTTACACACTCCTTAGCGGATTCCGACTTCCATGGCCACCGTCCTGCTGTCTTAAGCAACCAACGCCTTTCATGGTGTCCCATGAGCGTCGAGTTGGGCGCCTTAACTCTGCGTTTGGTTCATCCCACAGCGCCAGTTCTGCTTACCAAAAATGGCCCACTTGGCACTCTGATCCGAAGATGCTCGTGGCTTCATAATTCAAGAAAGCCAGAGATCTGCACCCATTTAAAGTTTGAGAATAGGTTGAGGTCGTTTCGGCCCCAAGGCCTCTAATCATTCGCTTTACCAGATGAGACTCGCGCGCGTTCCGTGCGGAACGGCCGAGTGCCAGCTATCCTGAGGGAAACTTCGGAGGGAACCAGCTACTAGATGGTTCGATTAGTCTTTCGCCCCTATACCCAGTTCCGACGATCGATTTGCACGTCAGAATCGCTACGGACCTCCATCAGGGTTTCCCCTGACTTCGTCCTGACCAGGCATAGTTCACCATCTTTTGGGTCCCAACGTGTACGCTCTGGGTGCGCCTCTTCTCGCGATGAGAACGAGACGCCCCGGGAGTGCGAGGCCGCATCGCGACGCGGCCCATCCTCCCTAGGTCGACGGCCAGGGCCGACCTTCACTTTCATTACGCCTTTAGGTCTCGCGACAAGTCCCAATGACTCGCGTACATGTTAGACTCCTTGGTCCGTGTTTCAAGACGGGTCCTAAGAGTACCCAAAGCAGTAGCGTCGCCGACCGGTATCGGTCTCCCGCGAGACCGCGGGAGACGTTCGCAGGCCTGTCGAAGGTGTACCGTACTGTAACCAACAGCGGGCCAGGACCGGGGACGGCGCGAAGTCCGTAACCTCCGAGTACCGTGGCGCGCGCTTGCGACGGTCTCGACGCACCGTGAATAGTGCGGCCTGATACCTTGCGCGTACCGCCGAGCAGCCGGCCGGGCGACCGAGGGTTTGTCGCGTGCCGTTTTACCGGCGACGCGACAGACACCGCACCCGGGCCGTAGACCGACACCCAGCGGGTCGCGACGTTCTACTTGGGGAGAAGTGCACGACGACGAGCGCCGGACATCGGCGCACGGTAGCGTGCCCGCGCGCGAGCCGCAAGGACTCCGCGGGACATCGCCGACCGACGCGAAGCCAGCGCCGCTGACGATGAATCTCCCCGTTCGATCTTTTGGGTTTCTTAGGTTTACCCCTGAACGGTTTCACGTACTCTTGAACTCTCTCTTCAAAGTTCTTTTCAACTTTCCCTCACGGTACTTGTTCGCTATCGGTCTCGTGGTCGTATTTAGCCTTAGATGGAGTTTACCACCCACTTAGAGCTGCACTCTCAAGCAACCCGACTCTAAGGAGAGATCCTCCCGAGGCGCGCACCGGTCGCTACGGGCCTGGCACCCTCTACGGGTAAGTGGCCCCATTCAAGATGGACTTGGACGCGACGCGGCACCTCGGGATAAGCGGATCCTCCCAAACACCACATTTCCCTGCGGCGGAACCGCGGGATTCGGTGCTGGGCTCTTTCCTGTTCGCTCGCCGCTACTAAGGAAATCCTGGTTAGTTTCTTTTCCTCCGCTTAATAATATGCTTAAATTCAGCGGGTAATCTCGCCTGCTCTGAGGTCGTCGCATAGTGAGTTTTCGTAGCCGTTTGCCTCCTCCGCGTCGCTCATCGTCGTCTCTCCTCTATAATATATATTATAAGAGGGAGAGAGAGAGAGCGTCGAACGAGAGAGCAGCAGCGGCAGCACACGAAATACGCGAGAAGGCAAATCGCCGGGGCGCTAACCGCACACACACTCGTTGGTGGTAATGGAGACGATATATCGCGGGGTTCGAGATTCTCGGCTCCCCCTTCTCTTTTATATACGAAATTCGGGCGGAATCGATTCGACGAGTACACGACGCGGCGCGCCGGTCCCCTTTTTTCGCTTTACGAAAATTTCGTGGACTCGGACACGCGGTCGGCTCGCGATTCAAAACCCTTCTCCGCAAATGAGGTAAAGGATTACGAATGCTCTCTCCGCCGGACGACGACGCGCCGTATATTTCTCCGTAATACCGTTATGTGTGCGGGCAAGGGCGCCTCGGCATAAGACGCGCGAAGCGCTATCGCACCGAGAGACGCGGCACAGAGTGCGAGAGCAGTCCGGTCAGTCTGTGTGATGTACGGAGAGGAGAGACGGTGAGACAAGCGCTACCTACTTTTCGGGAGACAACGACGCACGCGCCGCTCTAGGGAAAGCGGTGCCATTTACCGTCCTGACCCTTTTTTTGGCCGTTTGTTGCTCCCTTCGCGCGCGCTCTTACTCTCATCCCATTTCTCCTCGGCTTCTCGCGTACACACACGACTTGGATACACAAACACGCTCCCCCTCTTAATTCGCGCAGCATTCTCTGGGCGCGCGTTCGCCAACGTTTTACACGCTTGTGCGCTTCTCCTCCTCATTATTATTATTATTTCGGTGTGTCATTTCAGACGACGCCAGGATTTGCACCGCGGCCGGTCGGCGCGGCACAGACACCTCGGGCGAACGTCCAACGATTGCTCGTACGCCCATTGTAAGCGTTGCACAGGGCACAGGCGACGCGCGCTGCCATTCTCTGGTCGCCCGCGTCGTGGCCGTGCGCGCTTTTCGGACGCAAGCAGTTTAGGGGTACTAAAACGACCCTCAGCCAGGCGTGGTCCGGGTAATTGTATCCGTGGACCGCAATGTGCGTTCGAAATGTCGATGTTCATGTGTCCTGCAGTTCACAAGTTGACGCGCAATTAGCTGCGTTCTTCATCGACCCACGAGCCAAGTGATCCACCGTTCAGGGTAATCGTTCGAAATTTTTGCGTTCGCGAAGAAACGCGCTTCTCGTTCAACCATCGTGGTCTCTTCTCTCGGACGAGAGAGAGAGAATAATCGTGGTGGCTCTTCGATCAGCCTGTCCGCGCGCGTCCTCGGACGCGCGCGGACCGCCGCCTCCCGCCAGGGAAGGCTACGGCACAAAGATAGAGTTGTGTGTTTCTCGTTCGGAGCGTCTCTCCCGCAACGTGAGAGCCGGGGCGGAAGCTCTTTGAAGAAACCGTCGGACCGACACAGTTGACAGATTGGTCGAAATATCATCGATCCCTTCTCTGTGTTATATATATATTATAATAATATATGGGGGTCCTCTCGCTCGGCACTCGCGGTCGCACACCGTGTGTTCTCGGCACGCTGACCGCTGCCCCGCGACAACGGGGAGGGCGCGCGTCGACGAACGTCGTGGGTGCTGCACACACGCGTGCGCGGGCATAGGTTACCACCGGTTCGCGCTCAACGCCGAATCGACGCTCTGTGTGTGTGTGTGTGGCCGGAGAATGGCACACACACGAGCGTGATCGCGAAGCGTCTCGCTCCGAATCGTCGTCGAACACCGCCGGGCGCGCTGCTCTGCTTGCCGACTACTTTCGGTCAGAGAGGCGCGACGGCGTCCGTCGTTATATCAAAACACAACAACAAATTCCGTCAAATCCGTTATTTTCTTTTTCTCTGAGAGCGCCTTTTCAGCGCGTCCATTCAGTCGCCGACTGCTGCGAGCGCGCGTCTCTCCCAAAAGAGAGGACTCTCGACGCAGAGCAGGACCTCCGGAACGTTAATGATCCTTCCGCAGGTTCACCTACGGAAACCTTGTTACGACTTTTACTTCCTCTAAATGATCAAGTTTGGTCATCTTCCCGGCAACATCGGCAATGCCGAGACATTGCCGCGCACCAGTCCGAAGACCTCACTAAATCATTCAATCGGTAGTAGCGACGGGCGGTGTGTACAAAGGGCAGGGACGTAATCAACGCGAGCTTATGACTCGCGCTTACTGGGAATTCCTCGTTCATGGGGAACAATTGCAAGCCCCAATCCCTAGCACGAAGGAGGTTCAGCGGGTTACCCGGGCCTTTCGGCCAGGGAACACACGCTGATTCCTTCAGTGTAGCGCGCGTGCGGCCCAGAACATCTAAGGGCATCACAGACCTGTTATTGCTCAATCTCGTGCGGCTAGAAGCCGCCTGTCCCTCTAAGAAGATTTGTTTGTACGTTGGTAGTAAAAACCCGCCAGCCGAAGCCGGGGGCCTTCGCGATACCATAAGGTACGCCTATTTAGCAGGCTAGAGTCTCGTTCGTTATCGGAATTAACCAGACAAATCGCTTCCACCAACTAAGAACGGCCATGCACCACCACCCACCGAATCAAGAAAGAGCTATCAATCTGTCAATCCTTCCGGTGTCTGGGCCTGGTGAGGTTTCCCGTGTTGAGTCAAATTAAGCCGCAGGCTCCACTCCTGGTGGTGCCCTTCCGTCAATTCCTTTAAGTTTCAGCTTTGCAACCATACTTCCCCCGGAACCCAAAAGCTTTGGTTTCCCGGAAGCTGCCCGCCGAGTCATCGGAGGAACTTCGGCGGATCGCTAGCTGGCATCGTTTATGGTTAGAACTAGGGCGGTATCTGATCGCCTTCGAACATCTAACTTTCGTTCTTGATTAATGAATGAGGGAGAGAATAAGAGCGTTGCGGAAGTGAGTGAGATAGCGTGTATGAGAGTAATTGGTGCGAGACTCCGTAAATTCCTGTTTACGGAGACAAACAAAATTTCAAAGAGTGCGAGTGAGAAAATACTGGACATTGTGGGAGAATATGAGGAACAGATGATGAAAATGTTCTGCAAAAATGAGAGAATACAGGGAAAACTGGATGAGTGTATGCGTCGAGCGAGTCGGGATTAAGCCTACGGCGGAAGTGGAATGAGCTATGCGAGCGTGAGTGCGAAAAATGTTGAAAAGAGCGTGATTGAAAAGGTACAGGAAGTGAATGTGAAAACGAGTGAAAACGAAAGAGAAGAGTTATACGGTAATAGTGAGAGCGGATGATGCAAGTGCGAGTGTGACAAGTGAGGAAGTAAAGGAGAGAATGATGAAGCATGTGAGCAAGTCACTGAATGTGCGTGTGAAAGCGGTGAGGAAAGTGAGGAATGGAGGTAGTAGCGATTTGAGACGATGAGCGAGAAGTGAGTTGAAAAGAATAAGAGAGTGTGGTCAGTTTAAGAATGCTGGCCTAAAGGTTGAGCTGCCTCGCAAAATAGGTCCAAAGATCATCTTGTACGATGTGCCGAATGATATGGCGAGTGAAGTGTTAATGAGAGAAATGTATGAGAGGAGCTTGAAAGGGCGAGTGGATGAGAGAGTATTTATGGAACGTGTGCGTGTTGTGAGTAGGAATGCGAAGAAAGATGCAACCTGCGGAAATGTGATATTAGAAGTTACGAGTGCAATAAGAAATGTGCTCTGTAGTGACGGACGAGTGTTTGTGCATTGGAAGGCCTTTAGGGTGAAAGAGTTTTTCAGTGTGCTGAGGTGCCACAAGTGCTTCGCATTTGGGCACATGATGCGGCAATGCACCGAAAAGGAAAGACTGTGCCAAAAATGCTGGATGTGTAGGACACATGATGAGAGATTGTAAAAAGGAAAGTGTGTGTAGAAACTGTAAGCTGAAAGGGAGCAAATGTGATCACTCGGTTCTGTCCGAAGTGTGTCCGGAATACGTGAGAGCGTTAGAAAGAGAGAAAGCGAGAATAAATGACGAATGAATGGTGCGTGAATGTGGTGCAGTATAACTGCCAGAGAGCGTATGCGGTTATGTGTGATCTGGGTGAGATGATGCGCGAACGTCGAGTGAGTGTAGCACTGCTGCAAGGACCGTATGAAAGGCATGGACGTGTGGTGGGCTTGCCCATAGGTATGGATGTGATTGTGTGCGAAAGTGGGACGGTGAAAGCAGCAGTGGTGGTAAATGACTCTAGGTTAGACGTGATGTGCGTGAGAGAGTGTACGAATAAGCTTGGAGTGAGTGTGTGGTTGAAGGGGGACTTTGGCGAAATGTATGTGGTGTCCATGTATTGCCAGTATGGTAAGTGTATCGAGCCGTACTTGGCGTACATGGACAGAGTATGTGAGACGGCCGGGAGAAAGCGTCTGCTGATAGGTATGGATGCGAATGCCGTCTCTCCCTTGTGGTATAGCAAGGGTGGAGGCAGCAGAGAGAGTGAAGCGCGTGGTAGAGTGATTGAGGAATGGATGATTGCGAGCGGGATGAATGTTGTTGAATGAGCCAAGCGAGTTATACTCGTTCAGCGGGCCGAATGGGGAGAGTGACATCGATGTCACTTTCGTGAACGGCGTGAATGGAGGGTGCCGGTATGAGTGGGAAGTAAAGCCGACTGGGGAGTGAGTGACCATAACGTATTGTTAATACGGATGGTACACAGAGAGAATGTAGGTACGAATGAGGGCATGCGTAGATGGGTGTGCAAGGACGTAGACTGGGAAGGATATATGTGTGATATGCGAGAGAGTGCGTTAGAGGATGCAGCGAGCGCCATAGACGAAGCGGATGCGCAGAGCTGTGTAGATCGAATGATGAAATGGATCCATAGTGCGAATGATCGATGGATGAAGAGGTGTAAACCTGTGTATGCTAGGAAGCTTGTGTGGTGGACGGATGAGCTTGAGAAACTGAAGAAGGCTGTAGGAAGGAGCAGACGTGCCTACCAGCGTGCGAGAAAGAGGAATGGAAGCAGAGTGGAAGAAAGAATGAATGAATATAAGTATGTTTTGCGGGAGTATAAGGAGGAAATGCGAAGAGTGAAAGAGGAAAATTGGAAGCGATTTGTGTGCGTGACTGGGAAGAGGGATCCATGAGCGATGTATATAAGGTGTGCATGGGAAAGCGTGATAGGGTAAGATTAAGTGGCATAAAAGTGGGTGATAGAGTGACGAGTACATGGAAAGAAAGCGCGGATGAGCTAATGAAGAGATTCTTCCCGGCAGCAAGGACGAACGTGGTGATAGACGCCAGGGGAGACGTGAGGGAGGAAGAAAAGCAGTTTGAATGGAGCGAAGTGGATGTGGCAGTGAGATCGATGAAAGTGGGTAAGGCACCTGGTATGGATGGTGTGAGTGCTGAGATGTTGCGAGCGATTTGGCGTGCTGTCCCGGTATGGATGAAAAGAATGTATGATGTATGTCTGAATACAGCGTGTTTCCCCCCGGCGTGGAAGACTGCGCGGGTGGTAGTGTTATTGAAGTCTCCCGATAAACCTAGGTCGGACCCTGGGTCTTATAGGCCCATTTGACTGCTGTCCGTGCTGGGGAAAGTGTTGGAGCGAATGATGGTTGGCAGACTCGAGCGAACGATGGGTGGAAGAATGTGTGACGCCCAGTACGGATTCGTAAGGAATCGGTCGACCGAGGATGCATGGAATCGAGTGCATGACTGGGAGAATGGGTCGGAGAGAAAGTATGTGTTAGGAGTGTTCGTGGACTTCAAAGGAGCGTTTGATAACCTAGAGTAGGAATGTGTGATCGAGAAATTGCGTGAGGTTGAATGTGAAGAAATTGAATTATGGAAGATCTATTTTAGCGATAGGCCTGTATGCATGATGGGTGCGTGTGACACAGTGTGGAAAGACGTAAAGCGTGGCTGCCCGCAGGGCTCCATCTGTGATCCATTTATATGGAACCTAATGATGGATGAACTGTTGTGGCGGCAGCGTGAGAGTGAATGTAAAGTGGTTGCGTACGCGGATGACTTGTTGTTGGTCGTGGAAGGACAGAGCCGAGCGGAGTTGGAGAGAAAGGGTACTAAGTGGATGAGAATGGTGTACGACTGGGGAGTGAAAGTAGGTGTGAGTGTGTCTAAGAACAAGACTGTGATGATGTTGATGAAAGGTAGTATGGCTGGGACGAGGCCTCCCAATGTACGAGTGAATGATAGATGCGTGAGGTATGCGAGGAGCGTGAAATATCTGGGTGTTTGTGTGAGTAAAAGGATGAACTACAGGTTGCATCTGGAGTGTCTGAGAAAGAAATGTATGAATGTGGTGGGAAAATTAAGACGCGTGTTGAGAAGTGAGTGGGGTTTGCGAAAGAAAGCTGTGACTGTGTTGTACAAAGGTCTGTTCATGTCGTGTGTGATGTATGGAGCGAGTGTATGGTATGGAGTGATGAGATTTGAATATGCGAGGGAGCTCATAAATAGGTTCCAGCGAGTGGTTTTGAGTGCGTGTCTGAATGTATGTAGAACGGTCTCCACGGCGGCCATGCAAGTCCTTATGGGTGGCTTGCCGTGGGACCTGGAGTGCGTGAGAAGAGGAGTGTTGTATAAGGTGAGAAAGGGAATTAGTATGAGTGAGTATAATGTAGTGAATGATAGTGACTTGCGTGAGAGAGGTGTGGAAGGATGTATGGAATTGGTGAGTGAAAGGCTGTATGAGATGTGGCAGAATAGATGGAATAAGTGCGAGAAAGGAAGAGTGACGTATGAATTTATACAGAATGTAAGGTTCGCGGGTGAGTGCCGAAAGTTCGAGCCTAGCTTGAGCCTGGGCTATATCCTGACAAGGGCATGGAAGTTTGAATGAATTCCTGTATAAGCGTGGTCTGTCTGAGAGTGAGAGCTGTGCATGCGGAGCGGAGAGAGAGAATTAAAAACATGTGTTGGTTGAGTGTCCAATGTATGGTGATGTGAGGAACCTGAGTGAGTGGGGTGTGATTGTGCGAGAGAATGGCAGTGTGGATGTGAGTCGCATGTTGGAATGTAAGAAAAGGTATGAAAGTGTTGGTGTGTATGCGAAGATTGTATTTCAGAGAAGGAGGGCGATGCTGAAAGGAGGATAAGAGAAGCCGATGTTCCCGAGGAACATAGGCCGACCACTGCCTGGGAGGTGTAGGCCTCCGAAAGCTGGGAGTGGTCTCGGCCACGAAGATCCAACCAGTGATCTTGACTGGTACCACGGGAGTCGGGTTGCCCAGGGGGATTCGTCCCTCGTCCCGGCAATTGAGGTCGGACTCGTGGGGGTAGTGGTTGAAGCCGCATGCTGGTTAGGGGCTCTCGGGCCTCGACGGGTGAGCAGCGTATCTGCTCGGGCACCAGTCCTGCACAGCTGGTAGAGCGTTGGACAGGCGCTCGCCCCAACCGGTGGGTTGCCGAAGAGTCCTACAAACTCGGAGGCGCTACTGGTAGTTCCTGGCCTGCTGGAACGAGCTGATTGGGCTTGAAAGTAACCGAAACTCTGAACGCCGAAAAAGAGAGAAAAAGAGAATTGCTGTTTGCGCGAAGGGGATCTGTAAGTAGATCACCACCTCCTTCGGGTAGTACCCAAAAAGACACTGAAGAGACGCATGAAGGGAACACAAGGCTGAGTGATTCTGAAAATGAGAAGGATGGATATGAAAGATTAGAACAGAGCACAGGAGTAAATGAAGTAGAGGAGATGATGGAGACAAAGGAACAGCTCGAGACATTCATGTTTAATGATAACAACAAAATAACAAAATCTGCAATAAAATACATATTGTCCAAATGGGCAGTACTAGAAAATAGACTACATAATGTAGTTTTAGAAAAAAAAAATGGAAAGCTGCTTACCAAGCTGTTGCTGACTTGAGGCCTAAAGGACTCTCCTATGCCAATGTTACGGCAGGAACTCTAAGGACTGCTACAGGTGCTGTAAAAGAAAAAGAAAGGAGGGTAGATACTACGCACAAAGTAGTACTAATTAAACCTATAAAAGAAGACGAAGATGCGAGAACGAATAGTGAAATAAAGAAGGAGGTTATAAAGGAACTGACAAGTACAAATAAAAGGCTGAGGATAAAGGCAATAAGGCAAATGAGAGGAAAAGGAGTAGTGGTGGAGGTGGATGAAAGAGACGGGGACTTTGTGAAAAGAATAAACCTAACAACAAAGACATTGAAAGTAGAGGAGCCAAGGAAAATAAATCCTACTCTTATAATTTATGACGTAGACAGGGAATATAAGTTCGAAGATCTCAAAGAAGATTTCATAAAACTGTGACGATCCGGATCCAATCGAAATAGAAGAATACAAAAAGGATTGTGTGGGAGTAACTATGACTCTCTCGGTCCTCAAAGCAACACGCTGCGATGGTACTTAGAGAGAGTCGTGGTTGGTTCGTTATGCGCCAACGAAGTCCTCTAGTAAGAACCTTCAGCCTCTTACGTCCAAGTTGTACCTCCACCTCCTTGTGGTGCTCCCGGAAACGGCCTACTTTGAAAGTTTAGACTCGGTAGGTGTCGACTAAGCGAGTGTACAGCGAAGTGCGCCCCTAACGGCTTCGGCCCATGCGCCTACGGTCATGGTGAGTTGTGGGGCCAAGAAAGATCGGGGTTTTTTGGGGGGCTCTCGGTTGTCAATCCGTTTGCCCCCCTACACGCAGTAAATTATGAATAAAGCTAAGAATGATACTGATGTCCCGGGTTCTCGGATGGCCCGGGGTCTGCGTGCGAGTGCTCGCTTGAGTGAGCGCGCGAGAAGGTGCGGAGGACCCTGACGGGGTCGCAGCTGGTCCGTCGCAAACCACTATAAGGACCAGCCAGGCTGAAGTGGACAGCCTAGAGGAGGAAATGGTCAGCTGTGAGCAGTGTTCGACGAGGTTCCGGAACATGCGTGGTCTTGGTGTCCACAAAGTACGTGCTCACCCACTTTAAGCCAACAGTGCTATCAATGTTGACCTCGTAAAGGCCAGATGGTCAGTGGAGGAAACTAGACTCATGGCACGCGCTGAGGCTGAAGGCACTTAGCCGGGGAGCTTTTCATTAACCAGTATCTGGAGACAAGGTTCCCCAATAGGAGTCTCGAAGCCATCAAGGGTAAACGGCAACAGGAGCCTTACCGAGTGATGGTTAGAGACTTCTGCCAAGAGATCCAATCGCGTCGCGCGATTGTGATCGATGAGGGCGATAGGGATGGTGCGGTGATGACACGAGCCGACACCATTCCTGCGGCCACTGAGGCTAGTACTGACGATCAAAGCACACATCAGCCTTCCCCTGAACAAAGTTCTCAGAGGCTGCGGGACAAGATACAATCACTCGTAGAGCAGAGTGCGGCGTTCCGTAGCTACGAGGCTGATACTCTTGCTGGCACGGCAAGAGATGCTCTGACGGCGGGGAGTGTCGACGTCTTGGCTATCAAGAGATGGCTGGGCATGATCTTCCCTCGGCCGCTACAAGTGCGCCCTCCGCAACGCGTTTCGGCAAAGAAGCACTGTCCTCTAGTCAAGCGAGAGAGCAGGGAGCAGAGGAGAAAGAGGGAGTATGCAATTGTGCAATCCCTCTACAAGAAGAACAATAAGTCCTGTTTGTCGCGTATCCTCGAGGGCGACTCGGTGCGCGAGAGGCCGTCTGCTGTCGAATTCTTTAACTGCTGGCGCCCCATTATGGAGGCCTCCAGCGGTGCGGATGGAGACATGACGGACTTGCGTGAGTCGTTTGGGGAAGCGGCACAGGCTGCGAGTGCTGGCCGGGGCCGTACGTCAAGTTTGAGAGGGATTCACCTCGAAGGTCTCGGCGATGGCGCTGCCACGGATCCAGTTCCTGTGGCGGATAAGACCTTGCTCTGGGATTCTATAACACCTGCAGAGGTAAACAGGATTTCCGTAAGGACTGGCACTGCGCCCGGATGGACCAGATTACGCCGAGGATGTGGAACGCTGTTCCTGCAATTCTTCTTGCGCTTCTGTTCAATCTGCTGCTCCTGGCAGAGACGATCCCCTCGTCAATCGCCACAACCAGAATGGTGGCCACAACTCCTTGAGAAGGGGGGTATGTCCGATCGGCCAGGTCCGACGGAGTACCGTCCTCTCAGCATAAGATCCGTTATAACAAGACACTTCCACAAGATATTGGCAAAGAGATTGGCAGCCCTCGACATCTTCGACAAGCGCCAAAGGGGGTTCCGGCCGGTGGACGGGGTATGTGAGAACGTCACAGTCCTTTCATCCGTGCTTTGGGACGCCCGGAGGCGTTGTCGTTCTCTGCATGTGGCGTGCGTTGATCTGTCGAAAGCTTTCGATACGGTTGCGCACGCTGCTATTCATACGACTCTCGATGAGCTGGGGCTCCCTCGGGAGTTTAGAGAGTACGTAAGGGTTGTCTATTCGAATGCGCTGACCGAGTTGCAGGGGGTCAGCGCTGAGGAAGTGTCGGCCATCATGATTGGCCGTGGCGTGAGACAGGGTGATCCGTTGTCGCCCCTGCTGTTCAATCTGGTCGTAAATAGAGCACTAGGAATTCTCTCGGAGGACGTTGGCTATCGATTGGGTAACCGGCTTATCAATGCGCTGGGCTACGCAGACGACATTGTGCTCCTGGTCTCTACCAGAGATGGTCTGCAGGAGAACTTGACACGGCTTCATGACGCCTTTATGCGAAATAGGCTCGAGATCAACGCGAGAAAGACCGGAGTGCTGTCCATGGTGGCGTCCGGCAGAGACAAGAAGGTGAAGGTGGACACCACACCTTATTTCACCGTGGGGGGGAGCGATGATACCGCAAAGATCCCTGGTCGATGTCTGGACGTATCTGGGCTGCGAATACACAGGTGCTAGGGAACTCGCAAGCGATCCACCCTTAGCTCAGGCCATCGAGCAACTCACGAGGGCACCTCTTAAGCCGCAACAGCGGCTGAGGTTGTTGCGTGACTGTCTCCTTCCACGGTATTATCACCGATGGACAGTGGGTACGGTCTCGGCCTAAAACCCTCAAGGGTAAGAATATCATCGTACGCACCGCGGTGCGACGATGGCTGCGTTTTCCCTCATGATGTTCCTGCTGGATACCTGCATGCGCCAATACAGAGTGGCGGGCTTGGAATGCCTCTATTGAGAACTTTGATCCCAATTCTGAAACATAACCGACTGCAAGCGGTTGTGTCGAAGTACTCTACCCGCAGCATGCGCGGCTGCCGAAACCACGTATGTGGCTAGGCAGCTTGTCTGGTGTGAAAACCAGATGCGAGTGCGGGGTCACAGAGTGACTACGACCGCTGAGCTCAGACAGCAGTGTGCGGCCTGGTTGCGCGAGTCGTGCGATGGGAGTGGACTCAGAGAGGTTGCGGCCTCCAACCTGAGCTCCTACTGGGTATCGGCTGGCGCCGATGCCATCCCAGGTGCCGACTACGTGCACTATCACCACATACGAGCTGAACTGCATACCGTCTAGAGCGAGATGCTTCCGAAGTCGTGATGTGCGCGATAATCGCTGTCGTGCCGGTTGTCCCGAAACCGAGACGCCGGCTCACTGCGTGCAACGCTGCTTCAGAACGCACGGAGTGAAAATCCTGCGGCATGACGACCTATGCCGTCAAGTTGGTGGCTATTTACAGCAGAAGGGATGGCGCGTCGATGCGGAACAAGCGTATTCGACGTCTGCCGGCCGGAGGCGGCCCGACCTGACCATCGCTAAGGGTGGTGAGGCAGTGGTCGTAGACGCGCAGGTAGTGTCTAGCAAAACCGCGTTGGAGATGTCCCACGAGCGTAATGTGGAAAAGTACCGGTCATGTAATGATCTGGCAGCCGCTGTGGCGGAGCGCACAGGAGTACCACGAAATAATGTTCGTTTTACCGCCATTACTATTTCGTGGCAAGGTGTCTGGAGCTCGCGAAGCGAGTCTGAGTTGCGGGGGCTGGGTTTAACGTCCGCCCAGCTCCGAACGTTGACGACTCGGGTCTTGTGGGGCTCATGGCTGGAAACGTTTTAACGCAATGACATCGCGTTATAACGAGAGAAGACGGAACGTGGCCTCATCTAGTGATGCATGATGGATGGCGCGTAGAGTTGGGGGCCTCCGCATCATTCGCGCGAGTTTGAATAATTGCGTGAATGGTCGAGGTGAAATACGAGCTGCCTTTAGCTAGCTCCGACCTTCACGATCCAGGGTGTTGACTGCGAACACCAACTGTAAACAGCTCTGCAATATCGCTGTCGGTGGCGACTTGGCGACTGTGATTTTGTAGCAGTCGTCGCGCACCGTAGGCGAAACAGCCAAATGCCTTCGTCATCTAATTAGTGACAGCGCCATCGCCACCCTCCTCTGACCCCTTTCCAGGCCCTTCTCGTCGGCCGCCCGCTGGGCCACGACGCCGCCCAACACCCGCTACCCCTGTCCCTGCTCCCCGCTAGCCACGCAATTCCCATGCCCACACTGTGATCGTGCGTTCACCACGAAGACCGGACTCGGCCTCCATCGCCGACGTGCACACGAGGTCATCGTCAACGAGGAGGTTAACGTCGAGAGGGTTAACCGCCAATGGAGCGACGAAGAGAAGCGCATGATGGCGAGGGAGAAGGCGCTTGCCGCGAATCGAGGCGTTAGGTTTATGAATCAACATCTGTTAACCGTCGTCCCGAATCGCACTCTTGATGCCATCAAGGGGATGCGTAAGAACGGCGGTTACCAGCGCCTCGTCGCGACGGCACTGGAGGATCTGGCAGCCGCATCATCAGGCGAGAGCTCGTTTCTCTCGGCCGGTGGCTCCAGTCCTCCCGTCTCCCCTCGACCCATCACCATCTCTCCCCACGGGTCGCCTGGCTCGCCTCCGCTTTCTCCATCTTCTCCCGGCTGGGGTGATGCGTACGGCAGTTTTGCCGGTGCTATACGCGCGCTCATCCCGGTTGTGGAGGCCATCCAGGGATGGAAGTCCCATATCCTGATCCAGATCGGATCAGGAATTCTGGATGGCCAGCGGAGGACCTGGGCCCGTGGGTATTGAGTGTGTTCCCTCCGACGCTTCCTCGTGTGCGACCGCCCGTACGAAACCGTGTCGTCAATCCGGATAGAAAAGCGCGCCGCCGAGCGGAGTATGCGCGCGTCCAGCGCCTCTTCCGTTCGAGCATGTCGCGCGCGGCCAAAGAGATTCTGGATGGTGCCACTGAGGCGGACGTGGTTCCCGGTGTGCGGCAGATGGCCGCGCACTGGGGCCCGTTCGTAGCGCAGGAGTCCGCTCCTGTTGCACCGGCTCCGCGTCTTCCACCGAAAGCGGAGCTTAGTGTCACCTGGTCTCCAATCTCCTGTGAGGAGGCGGCAGCCATCAACCTGCCCCTCAACTCGGCCCCCGGATTAGACGGCATCGGCGTACGGATATGGAGAGCGGTACCAGCTTCCATCAAAGCTCTCCTCTTCAACATCGTGCTGCAATACGGAGGTTTCCCAGCATCGATGCTGGTGAGTCGGACGGTTTTCATCCCGAAGAGGGGGGAGTGCTCCCTGCCGGGGGATTTCAGTGTAATAGCGAACCTTCCGCTCGTGGGCGTCCGATAAGGGAGTCGCTCCGCTGACGACCTGTGCGTCCACCACAACGGCCTTGGGGCCACGCAGGCAAAGCAAGTCAGGCTTGCGTTTGCCCTCGGTCGTGACGTACGACGGTTCTTCTCGTACGGTCCAGCCCACGTTCCTCAGTCCTGACGCTAGGACTCTGCACACTGCGTTGTGCCTGAGGACGCGGCCACCATGGGTACGGAAACACCCCTGGATGACGTGCGCGGCTGTCTCTGTTGAATTACAGCCTGCACGACATCCGGTGGCGTACTGCTCCCGCCTCACCCCCCTAGACGTACGTATACGCGTCGGGAGGGTATTGGCGAGAACATGCACGTACTGGGCATAATCATGACCGGGAATGGCGTGGCTACCGTGATCCACCCAGCGTCGGAGGGAACACACTCAATACCCACGGGCCCAGGTCCTCCGCTGGCCATCCAGAATTCCTGATCCGATCTGGATCAGGATATGGGACTTCCATCCCTGGATGGCCTCCACAACCGGGATGAGCGCGCGTATAGCCCCGGCAAAACTGCCGTACGCATCACCCCAGCCGGGAGAAGATGGAGAAAACGGAGGCGAGCCAGGCGACCCGTGGGGAGAGATGGCGATAGGTCGAGGGGAGACGGGAGGACTGGAGCCACCGGCCGAGAGAAACGAGCTCTCGCTCGATGATGCGGCTGCCAGATCCTCCAGTGCCGTCGCGACGAGGCGCTGGTAACCGCCGTTCTTACGCATCCCCTTGATGGCATCAAGGGAGCGATTCGGGACGACGGTTAACAGATGTTGATTCATAAACCTAACGCCTCGATTCGCGGCAAGCGCCTTCTCCCTCGCCATCATGCGCTTTTCTTCGTCGCTCCATTGGCGGTTAACCCTCTCGACGTTAACCTCCTCGTTGACGATGGTTTCGTGTGCACGTCGGCGATCGAGGCCGAGTCCGGTCTTCGTGGTGAACGCACGATCACAGTGTGGGCATGGGAATTGCGGGGCTTGCGGGGAGCAGGGACATGGGCAGCGGGTGTTGGGCGGCGTCGTGGCCCAGCGGGCGGCCGACGAGAAGGGCCTGGAAAGGGGTCAGGGGAGGGTGGCGATGGCGCGTCACTAATTAGATGACGAGGCATTTGGCTGTTTCGCCTACGGTGCGCGACGACTGCTACAAAATCACAGTCGCCAAGTCGCCACCGACAGCGATATTGCAGAGCTGTTTACTGTTGATGTTCGCAGTCAACACCCTGGATCGTGAAGGTCGGAGCTAGCTAAAGGCAGCTCGTATTTCACCTCGACCATTCACGCAATCATTCAAACTCGCGCGAATGATGCGGAGGCCCCCAACTCTACGCGCCATCCATCATGCACCACTAGATGAGGCCACGTTCCGTCTTCTCTCGTTATAACGCGATGTCATTGCGTTAAAACGTTTCCAGCCATGAGCCCCACAAGACCCGAGTCGTCAACGTTCGGAGCTGGGCGGACGTTAAACCCAGCCCCCGCAACTCAGACTCGCTTCGCGAGCTCCAGACACCTTGCCACGAAATAGTAATGGCGGTAAAACGAACATTATTTCGTGGTACTCCTGTGCGCTCCGCAACAGCGGCTGCCAGATCATTACATGACCGGTACTTTTCCACCTTACGCTCGTGGGACATCTCCAACGCGGTTTTGCTAGACACTACCTGCGCGTCTACGACCACTGCCTCACCACCCTTAGCGATGGTCAGGTCGGGCCGCCTCCGGCCGGCAGACGTCGAATACGCTTGTTCCGCATTGACGCGCCATCCCTTCTGCTGTAAATAGCCACCAACTTGACGGCATAGGTCGTCATGCCGCAGGATTTTCACTCCGTGCGTTCTGAAGCAGCGTTGCACGCAGTGAGCCGGCGTCTCGGTTTCGGGACAACCGCCACGACAGCGATTATCGCGCCCATCATGACCTCGGAAGCATCTCGCTCTAGACGGTATGCAGTTAGCTCGTATGTGGTGATAGTGCACGTAGTCGGCACCTGGGATGGCATCGGCGCCAGCCGATACCCAGTAGGAGCTCAGGTTGGAGGCCGCAACCTCTCTGAGTCCACTCCCATCGCACGACTCGCGCAACCAGGCCGCACACTGCTGTCTGAGCTCAGCGGTCGTAGTCACTCTGTGACCCCGCACTCGCATCTGGTTTTCACACCAGACAAGCTGCCTAGCCACATACGTGGTTTCGGCAGCCGCGCATGCTGCGGGTAGAGTACTCCGACACAACCGCTGCAGTCGGTTATGTTTCAGAATTGGGATCAAAGTTCTCAATAGAGGCATTCCAAGCCCGCCACTCTGTATCGGCGCATGCAGGTATCCAGCAGGAACATCATGGGGAAAACGCAGCCATCGTCGCACCGCGGTGCGTACGATGATATTCTTACCCTTGAGGGTTTTGGCCGAGACCGTACCCACTGTCCATCGGTGATAATACCGTGGAAGGAGACAGTCACGCAACAACCTCAGCCGCTGTTGCGGCTTAAGAGGTGCCCTCGTGAGTTGCTCGATGGCCTGAGCTAAGGGTGGATCGCTTGCGAGTTCCCTAGCACCTGTGTATTCGCAGCCCAAATACGTCCAGACATCGACCAGGGATCTTTGCGGTATCATCGCTCCCCCCCACGGTGAAATAAGGTGTGGTGTCCACCTTCACCTTCTTGTCTCTGCCGGACGCCACCATGGACAGCACTCCGGTCTTTCTCGCGTTGATCTCGAGCCCATTTCGCATAAAGGCGTCATGAAGCCGTGTCAAGTTCTCCTGCAGACCATCTCTGGTAGAGACCAGGAGCACAATGTCGTCTGCGTAGCCCAGCGCATTGATAAGCCGGTTACCCAACCGATAGCCAACGTCCTCCGAGAGAATTCCTAGTGCTCTATCTACGACCAGATTGAACAGCAGGGGCGACAACGGATCACCCTGTCTCACGCCACGGCCAATCATGATGGCCGACACTTCCTCAGCGCTGACCCCCTGCAACTCGGTCAGCGCATTCGAATAAACAGCCCTTACGTACTCTCTAAACTCCCGAGGGAGCCCCAGCTCATCGAGAGTCGTATGAATAGCAGCGTGCGCAACCGTATCGAAAGCTTTCGACAGATCAACGCACGCAACATGCAGAGAACGACAACGCCTCCGGGTGTCCCAAAGCACGGATGAAAGGACTGTGACGTTCTCACATACCCCGTCCACCGGCCGGAACCCCCTTTGGCGCTTGTCGAAGATGTCGAGGGCTGCCAATCTCTTTGCCAATATCTTGTGGAAGTGTCTTGTTATAACGGATCTTATGCTGAGAGGACGGTACTCCGTCGGACCTGGCCGATCGGACATACCCCCCTTCTCAAGGAGTTGTGGCCACCGTTCTGGTTGTGGCGATTGACGAGGGGATCGTCTCTGCCAGGAGCAGCAGATTGAACAGAAGCGCACGAAGAATCGCAGGAACAGCGTTCCACATCCTCGGCGTAATCTGGTCCATCCGGGCGCAGTGCCAGTCCTTACGGAAATCCTGTTTACCTCTGCAGGTGTTATAGAATCCCAGAGCAAGGTCTTATCCGCCACAGGAACTGGATCCGTGGCAGCGCCATCGCCGAGACCTTCGAGGTGAATCCCTCTCAAACTTGACGTACGGCCCCGGCCAGCACTCGCAGCCTGTGCCGCTTCCCCAAACGACTCACGCAAGTCCGTCATGTCTCCATCCGCACCGCTGGAGGCCTCCATAATGGGGCGCCAGCAGTTAAAGAATTCGACAGCAGACGGCCTCTCGCGCACCGAGTCGCCCTCGAGGATACGCGACAAACAGGACTTCTTGTTCTTCTTGTAGAGGGATTGCACAATTGCATACTCCCTCTTTCTCCTCTGCTCCCTGCTCTCTCGCTTGACTGGAGGACAGTGCTTCTTTGCCGAAACGCGTTGCGGAGGGCGCACTTGTAGCGGCCGAGGGAAGATCATGCCCAGCCATCTCTTGATAGCCAAGACGTCGACCCTCCCCGCCGTCAGAGCATCTCTTGCCGTGCCAGCAAGAGTATCAGCCTCGTAGCTACGGAACGCCGCACTCTGCTCTACGAGTGATTGTATCTTGTCCCGCAGCCTCTGAGAACTTTGTTCAGGGGAAGGCTGATGTGCGCTTTGATCGTCAGTACTAGCCTCAGTGGCCGCAGGAATGGTGTCGGCTCGTGTCATCACCGCACCATCCCTATCGCCCTCATCGATCACAATCGCGCGACGCAATTGGATCTCTTGGCAGAAGTCTCTAACCATCACTCGGTAAGGCTCCTGTTGCCGTTTACCCTTGATGGCTTCGAGACTCCTATTGGGGAACCTAGTCTCCAGATACTGGTTAATGAAAAAGCTCCCCGGCTAAGGTGCCTTCAGCCTCAGCGCGTGCCATGAGTCTAGTTTCCTCAACTGACCATCTGGCCTTTACGCGGTCAACATTGATAGCACTGTTGGCTTGTAGTGGGTGAGCACGTACTTTGTGGACACCAAGACCACGCATGTTCCGGAACCTCGCCGAACACTGCTCACAGCTGACCATTTCCTCCTCTAGGCTGTCCACTTCAGCCTGGCTGGTCCTTATAGTGGTTTGCGACGGACCAGCTGCGATCCCGTCAGGGTCCTCCGCACCTCTCGCGCTCTCACTCAAGCGAGCACTCGCACGCAGTCCCCGGGCCATCCGAGAACCCGGGACAGTATTCTCATTCAAATTTTCTCCATAATTAACTGCGTCTAGGGGGGCAAACGGATTGACAACCGAGAGCCCCCCAAAAAACCCCGGTTTTCTTAGCCCCACAACTCACCATGACCGTAGGCGCATGGGCCGAAGCCCTTAGGGGCGCACTTCGCTGTACTCTCTCTTAGTCGACACCTACCGAGTTTAAACTTTTAAAGTAGGCCATTTCCGGGAGCACCACAAGGAGGTGGAGGTACAACTTGGACGTGAGAGGCTGAAGGTCCTTACTAGAGGACTTCGTTGGCGCATCACGAACCAACCACGACTCTCTCTAAGTACCATCGCAGCGTGTTGCTTTGAGGACCGAGAGAGTCATAGTTACTCCCACACAATCCTTTTTGTATTCTTCTATTTCGATTGGATCCGGATCGTCACAGTTTTATGAAATCTTCTTTGAGATCTTCAAACTTATATTCCCTGTCTACGTCATAAATTATAAGAGTAGGATTTATTTTCCTTGGCTCCTCTACTTTCAATTTCTTTGTTGTTAGGTTTATTCTTTTCACAAAGTCCCCGTCTCTTTCATCCACCTCCACCACTACTCCTTTTCCTCTCATTTGCCTTATTGCCTTTATCCTCAGCCTTTTATTTGTACTTGTCAGTTCCTTTATAACCTCCTTCTTTATTTCACTATTCGTTCTCGCTTCTTCGTCTTCTTTATAGGTTTAATTAGTACTACTTTGTGCGTAGTATCTGATCCTCCTTTCTTTTTCTTTTACAGCACCTGTAGCAGTCCTTGGAGTTCCTGCCGTAACATTGGCATAGGAGAGTCCTTTAGGCCTCAAGTCAGCAACAGCTTGGTAAGCAGCTTTCCATTTTTCTTTTTCTAAAACTACATTATGTAGTCTATTTTCTAGTACTGCCCATTTGGACAATATGTATTTTATTGCAGATTTTGTTATTTTGTTGTTATCATTAAACATGAATGTCTCGAGCTGTTCCTTTGTCTCCATCATCTCCTCTACTTCATTTACTCCTGTGCTCTGTTCTAATCTTTCATATCCATCCTTCTCATTTTCAGAATCACTCAGCCTTGTGTTCCCTTCATGCGTCTCTTCAGTGTCTTTTTGGGTACTACCCGAAGGAGGTGGTGATCTACTTACAGATCCCCTTCGCGCAAACAGCAATTCTCTTTTTCTCTCTTTTTCGGCGTTCAGAGTTTCGGTTACTTTCGTGCCAGCATTAGTCGTTACCAAAGTATCAGCCAAGTTTTTGTGTTTTTGTTTGAGTTTTGTTCTTTCCATGTATATCCCACGAGTATGGCAGGAAAAAAAATGTCCACTCAGGCAGAGCCTCCATCATCTGGGTAAGGCGACTTATATACCACAGAGGTTGCGCCAGGTGCCCCTGGGGGATCGTTTGCGGTCGCGCAACTAAACCCCCCCGCGGCCATGCAGCCCCAGACACGATACCTGCCATCCTGGCTTGAAAGGGACCTCGGGGCCCCGGGTGCGTCATGCCCGTACTACTGTCGAATCGTCAGTAGCCTCCTGGGGAAAGTAGATAGGAACAGATGTCCGTGGTTGATTTAACGTGCGGTACCTGCTCAGAGAGCTTAATCACACGACCCCCATGGGTGCGGAATTGGGATAAGCCCAATCAGCTCGTTCCAGCAGGCCAGGAACTACCAGTAGCGCCTCCGAGTTTGTAGGACTCTTCGGCAACCCACCGGTTGGGGCGAGCGCCTGTGCAACGCTCTACCAGCTGTGCAGGACTGGTTCCCGAGCAGATACGCTGCTCACCCGTCGAGGCCCGAGAGCCCCTAACCAGCATGCGGCTTCAACCACTACCCCCACGAGTCCGACCTCAATTGCCGGGACAAGGGACGAATCCCCCTGGGCAACCCGACTCCCGTGGTACCAGTCAAGATCACTGGTTGGATCTTCGTGGCCGAGACCACTCCCAGCTTTCGGAGGCCTACACCTCCCAGGCAGTGGTCGGCCTATGTTCCTCGGGAACATCGGCTTTTCTTAACCTCCTTTCAGCATCGCCCTCCTTCTCTGAAATACAATCTTCGCATACACACCAACACTTTCATACCTTTCCTTACATTCCAACATGCGACTCACATCCACACTGCCATTCTCTCACACAATCACACCCCACTCACTCAGGTTCCTCACATCACCATACATTGGACACTCAACCAACACATGCTTTTAATTCTCTCTCTCCGCTCCGCATGCACAGCTCTCACTCTCAGACAGACCACGCTTATACAGGAATTCATTCAAACTTCCATGCCCTGTCAGGATATAGCCCAGGCTCAAGCTAGGCTCGAACTCTCGGCACTCACCCGCGAACCTTACATTCTTTATAAATTCATACGTCACTCTTCCTTTCTCGCACTTATTCCATCTATTCTGCCACATCTCATACAGCCTTTCACTCACCAATTCCATACATCCTTCCACACCTCTCTCACGCAAGTCACTATCATTCACTACATTATACTCACTCATACTAATTCCCTTTCTCACCTTATACAACACTCCTCTTCTCACGCACTCCAGGTCCCACGGCAAGCCACCCATAAGGACTTGCATGGCCGCCGTGGAGACCGTTCTACATACATTCAGACACGCACTCAACACCACTCGCTGGAACCTATTTATGAGCTCCCTCGCATATTCAAATCTCATCACTCCATACCATACACTCGCTCCATACATCACACACGACATGAACAGACCTTTGTACAACACAGTCACAGCTTTCTTTCGCAAACCCCACTCACTTCTCAACACGCGTCTTAATTTTCCCATACATTCATACATTTCTTTCTCAGACACTCCAGATGCAACCTGTAGTTCATCCTTTTACTCACACAAACACCCAGATATTTCACGCTCCTCGCATACCTCACGCATCTATCATTCACTCGTACATTGGGAGGCCTCGTCCCAGCCATACTACCTTTCATCAACATCATCACAGTCTTGTTCTTAGACACACTCACACCTACTTTCACTCCCCATTCGTACACCATTCTCATCCACTTAGTACCCTTTCTCTCCAACTCCGCTCGGCTCTGTCCTTCCACGACCAACAACAAGTCATCCGCGTACGCAACCACTTTACATTCACTCTCACGCAGCCGCCACAACAGTTCATCCATCATTAGGTTCCATATAAATGGATCACAGATGGAGCCCTGCGGGCAGCCACGCTTTACGTCTTTCCACACTGTGTCACACGCACCCATCATGCATACACGCCTGCCGCTAAAATAGCTCTTCCATAATTCAATTTCTTCACATTCAACCTCACGCAATTTCTCGATCACACATTCCTACTCTAGGTTATCAAACGCTCCTTTGAAGTCCACGAACACTCCTAACACATACTTTCTCTCCGACCCATTCACCCAGTCATGCACTCGATTCCATGCATCCTCGGTCGACCGATTCCTTACGAATCCGTACTGGGCGTCACACATTCTTCCACCCATCGTTCGCTCGAGTCTTCCAACCATCATTCGCTCCAACACTTTCCCCAGCACGGACAGCAGTCAAATGGGCCTATAAGACCCAGGGTCCGACCTAGGTTTATCGGGAGACTTCAATAACACTACCACCCGCGCAGTCTTCCACGCCGGGGGGAAACACGCTGTATTCAGACATACATCATACATTCTTTTCATCCATACCGGGACAGCACGCCAAATCGCTCGCAACATTTCAGCACTCACACCATCCATACCAGGTGCCTTACCCACTTTCATCGATCTCACTGCCACATCCACTTCGCTCCATTCAAACTGCTTTTCTTCCTCCCTCACGTCTCCCCTGGCGTCTATCGCCACGTTCGTCCTTGCTGCCGGGAAGAATCTCTTCATTAGCTCATCCGCGCTTTCTTTCCATGTACTCGTCACTTCTATCACCCACTTTTATGCCACTAAATCTTACCCTATCACGCTTTCCCATGCACACCTTATATACATCGCTCCATGGATCCCTCTTCCCAGTCACGCACACAAATCGCTTCCAATTTTCCTCTTTCACTCTTCGCATTTCCTCCTTATACTCCCGCAAAACATACTTATATTCATTCATTCTTTCTTCCACTCTGCTTCCATTCCTCTTTCTCGCACGCTGGTAGGCACGTCTGCTCCTTCCTACAGCCTTCTTCAGTTTCTCAAGCTCATCCGTCCACCACACAAGCTTCCTAGCATACACAGGTTTACATCTCTTCATCCATCGATCATTCGCACTATGGATCCATTTCATCATTCGCTCTACACAGCTCTGCGCATCCGCTTCGTCTATGGCGCTCGCTGCATCCTCTAACGCACTCTCTCGCATATCACACATATATCCTTCCCAGTCTACGTCCTTGTACACCCATCTACGCATGCCCTCATTCGTACCTACATTCTCTCTGTGTACCATCCGTATTAACAATACGTTATGGTCAATCACTCCCCAGTCGGCTTTACTTCCCACTCATACCGGCACCCTCCATTCACGCCGTTCACGAAAGTAACATCGATGTCACTCTCCCCATTCGGCCCGCTGAACGAGTAAAACTCGCTTGGCTCATTCAACAACATTCATCCCGCTCGCAATCATCCATTCCTCAATCATTCTACCACGCGCTTCACTCTCTCTGCTGCCTCCACCCTTGCTATACCACAAGGGAGAGACGGCATTCGCATCCATACCTATCAGCAGACGCTTTCTCCCGGCCGTCTCACATACTCTGTCCATGTACGCCAAGTACGGCTCGATACACTTACCATACTGGCAATACATGGACACCACATACATTTCGCCAAAGTCCCCCTTCAACCACACACTCACTCCAAGCTTATTCGTACACTCTCTCACGCACATCACGTCTAACCTAGAGTCATTTACCACCACTGCTGCTTTCACCGTCCCACTTTCGCACACAATCACATCCATACCTATGGGCAAGCCCACCACACGTCCATGCCTTTCATACGGTTCTTGCAGCAGTGCTACATTCACTCGACGTTCGCGCATCATCTCACCCAGATCACACATAATCGCATACGCTCTCTGGCAGTTATACTGCACCACATTCACGCACCATTCATTCGTCATTTATTCTCGCTTTCTCTCTCTCTAACGCTCTCACGTATTCCGGACACACTTCGGACAGAACCGAGTGATCACATTTGCTCCCTTTCAGCTTACAGTTTCTACACACACTTTCCTTTTTACAATCTCTCATCATGTGTCCTACACATCCACATTTTTGGCACAGTCTTTCCTTTTCGGTGCATTGCCGCATCATGTGCCCAAATGCGAAGCACTTGTGGCACCTCAGCACACTGAAAAACTCTTTCACCCTAAAGGCCTTCCAATGCACAAACACTCGTCCGTCACTACAGAGCACATTTCTTATTGCACTCGTAACTTCTAATATCACATTTCCGCAGGTTGCATCTTTCTTCGCATTCCTACTCACAACACGCACACGTTCCATAAATACTCTCTCATCCACTCGCCCTTTCAAGCTCCTCTCATACATTTCTCTCATTAACACTTCACTCGCCATATCATTCGGCACATCGTACAAGATGATCTTTGGGCCTATCTTGCGAGGCAGCTCAACCTTTAGGCCAGCATTCTTAAACTGACCACACTCTCTTATTCTTTTCAACTCACTCTCGCTCATCGTCTCAATCGCTACACCTCCATTCCTCACTTTCCTCACCGCTTTCACACGCACATTCAGTGACTTGCTCACATGCTTCATCATTCTCTCCTTTACTTCCTCACTTGTCACACTCGCACTTGCATCATCCGCTCTCACTATTACCGCATAACTCTTCTCTTTCGTTTTCACTCGTTTTCACATTCACTTCCTGTACCTTTTCAATCACGCTCTTTTCAACATTTTTCGCACTCACGCTCGCATAGCTCATTCCACTTCCGCCGTAAGCTAAATCCCGACTCGCTCGACGCATACACTCATCCAGTTTTCCCCTGTATTCTCTCATTTTTGCACAACATTTTCATCATCTGTTCCTCATATTCTCCCACAATGTCCAGTATTTTCTCACTCGCACTCTTAGAAATTTTGTTCGTCTCCGTAAACAGGAATTTACGGAGTCTCGCACCAATTACTCTCATACACGCTATCTCACTCACTTCCGCAACGCTCTCATTCTCTCCCTCATTCATTAATCAAGAACGAAAGTTAGAGGTTCGAAGGTGATCAGATACCGTTCTAGTTCTAACCATAAACGATGCCAGCTAGCGATCCGCCGAAGTTCCTCCGATGAGGAACGGGTAACGGGGAATCAGGGTTCGATTCCGGAGAGGGAGCCTGAGAAACGGCTACCACATCCAAGGAAGGCAGCAGGCGCGCAAATTACCCACTCCCGGCACGGGGAGGTAGTGACGAAAAATAACGATACGGGACTCATCCGAGGCCCCGTAATCGGAATGAGTACACTTAAATCCTTTAACGAGGATCCATTGGAGGGCAAGTCAGGTGCCAGCAGCCGCGGTAATTCCAGCTCCAATAGCGTATATTAAAGTTGTTGCGGTTAAAAACCTCGTAGTTGAATCTGTGTCGCACACCGTCGGTTCACCGCTCGCGGTGTTTATCTGGCGTGATGTGGGACGTCCCTACCGGTGGGCTTAGCCTCGCGAGGGGCGGCCCAACTAATATCCCGTCGCGGTGCTCTTTACTGAGTGTCGAGTCGGGCCGGTACGTTTACTTTGAACAAATTAGAGTGCTTAAAGCAGGCTACCTTCGCCTGAATACTGCGTGCATGGAATAATGGAATAGGACCTCGGTTCTATTTTGTTGGTTTTCGGAACGCCGAGGTAATGATTAATAGGGACAGATGGGGGCATTCGTATTGCGACGTTAGAGGTGAAATTCTTGGATCGTCGCAAGACGGACAGAAGCGAAAGCATTTGCCAATAATGTTTTCATTAATCAAGAACGAAAGTTAGAGGTTCGAAGGCGATCAGATACCGCCCTAGTTCTAACCATAAACGATGCCAGCTAGCGATCCGCCGAAGTTCCTCCGATGACTCGGCGGGCAGCTTCCGGGAAACCAAAGCTTTTGGGTTCCGGGGGAAGTATGGTTGCAAAGCTGAAACTTAGAGGAATTGACGGAAGGGCACCACCAGGAGTGGAGCCTGCGGCTTAATTTGACTCAACACGGGAAACCTCACCAGGCCCAGACACCGGAAGGATTGACAGATTGATAGCTCTTTCTTGATTCGGTGGGTGGTGGTGCATGGCCGTTCTTAGTTGGTGGAGCGATTTGTCTGGTTAATTCCGATAACGAACGAGACTCTAGCCTGCTAAATAGGCGTACCTTATGGTATCGCGAAGGCCCCCGGCTTCGGCTGGCGGGTTTTTACTACCAACGTACAAACAAATCTTCTTAGAGGGACAGGCGGCTTCTAGCCGCACGAGATTGAGCAATAACAGGTCTGTGATGCCCTTAGATGTTCTGGGACGCACGCGCGCTACACTGAAGGAATCAGCGTGTGTTCCCTGGCCGAAAGGCCCGGGTAACCCGCTGAATTTCCTTCGTGCTAGGGATTGGGGCTTGCAATTGTTCCCCATGAACGAGGAATTCCCAGTAAGCGCGAGTCATAAGCTCGCGTTGATTACGTCCCTGCCCTTTGTACACACCGCCCGTCGCTACTACCGATTGAATGATTTAGTGAGGTCTTCGGACTGGTGCGCGGCAATGTCTCGGCATTGCCGATGTTGCCGGGAAGATGACCAAACTTGATCATTTAGAGGAAGTAAAAGTCGTAACAAGGTTTCCGTAGGTGAACCTGCGGAAGGATCATTAACGTTCCGAAGGTCCTGCTCTGCGTCGAGAGTCCTCTCTTTTGGGAGAGACGCGCGCTCGCAGCAGTCGGCGACTAAATGGACGCGCTGAAAAGGCGCTCTCAGAGAAAAAGAAAATAACGGATTTGACGGAATTTGTTGTTGTGTTTTGATATAACGACGGACGCCGTCGCGCCTCTCTGACCGAAAGTAGTAGGCAAGCAGAGCAGCGCGCTCGGCGGTGTTTCGACGACGATTCGGAGCGAGACGCTTCGCGATCACGCTCGTGTGTGTGCCATTCTCCGGCCACACACACACACAGAGCGTCGATTCGGCGTTGAGCGCGAACCGGTGGTAACCTATGCCCGCGCACGCGTGTGTGCAGCACCCACGACGTTCGTCGACGCGCGCCCTTCCCCGTTGTCGCGGGGCAGCGGTCAGCGTGCCGAGAACACACGGTGTGCGACCGCGAGTGCCGAGCGAGAGGACCCCCATATATTATTATAATATATATATATAACACAGAGAAGGGATCGATGATATTTCGACCAATCTGTCAACTGTATCGGTCCGACGGTTTCTTCAAAGAGCTTCCGCCCCGGCTCTCCCGTTGCGGGAGAGACGCTCTGAACGAGAAACACACAACTCTATCTTTGTGCCGTAGCCTTCCCTGGCGGAGGCGGCGGTCCGCGCGCGTCCTCGGACGCGCGCGGACAGGCTGATCGAAGAGCCACCACGATTATTCTCTCTCTCTCTCTCGAGAGAGGTCCACGATGGATTGAACGAGAGAAGCGCGTTTCTTTCGCTGACACCCTCACCGCAAAAAGTGTCGCCGGATTTTTTTTCTCTCTGCTTCCCTACGAACCTCTTTGATTACACACGGTGTTTTGTGTGTCATTGTAACTCTTTCGAGTAAGTTGTGCGTTGCCAGTCGATGATTCCCTTCTTTTTCCTAAGTTTCTTGCAGAAACCCCGCCGTCCCCTTTTATCTATTTTTGACGTTTTCTAGATGCTTCCTCACTCTAATGGCTCCAATCGGTCTCCCCCCCACCCTAGCCGACACACTCCCTCTTTGAATTTGGTTTTTTTGCTTATATTTCTGGGCCCTTTTTTCAACATTTTGTTCCTAAGTTTAATTTGCGCTCCCTCCTCTCCCCTCCCCCTCCCCTGCCCTCTTTTTTTTTTTTCTCTCCTTTCTCTTTTCCCTTTCCCCCGTGATGTTTTTTATTCATTATTTTGGTCTCGGAACTTTAGACGAAAACTTTTGGGCGCTCAATCGAGAGTAGCGGGTCGATCCCGTGGTCATGCCTCGCCCAGCAATTGTTTTTGTGGCCACCCCAGGTCCAATTCAGCGGCGTGTCTTCCTCTATGACCCGGGCATGTTGTTAGTGAGCGGGACACGGGTCGACCGCGGGCACCCGTACACCCTGGTGTACGATGTCTTTCTGGGAGTCGGCTTGGTTGTTGTTGCACAGCTTCTGTACTGCGGTGTGATCCCGCTTCGCATGTGTCTGGTTGTTCGTTCGTGCCGTGTCCCACGTATACCTACTTTTTATTGCGGTCAGGCGCATTTGCTCTGCCCACAAAAGCCGTTGTTTCCAATATCTGTTTTGTTTTCGCACACACTGACTGTTTCGCCACCGAGCCCTCTGCTGCATGCGCACTTACCTTGTGTGTTGTCCGTATTTCTCTCTTGTTGCCCCGCACAAGATCCAAGGCAGCTGTGTCGTAGCACGCACCTGTGTTCGCTGTACATGCAGACCGCTCGCTGTGGCCTTTATCCCCCATCACAAAGGCACACACCCTTCCACATGTCTGTCGACCTGTTCCTGGGCCCCGCCTAGACGCGGCGCGTGGTGTTGTCCGCCCGACAGTCGTGTCGGCGTCTTCCCGTCTTCCTCTCGTACTCCCATGAGGCCCGGCTGTTCTACCGCACTTGTGGGGCCTACTGGGCGCCGTGTGGTCCGTTTTTCTGCAACGCGGCCGCTTGACCAGCATCACTAACGGTACGGGCCCCCGTGCGTTCGTTGGCGGCTACTTTCGTTTTACTTTGATCCCTTCCCGGGCGCCTTTTTTGCCTGGCGCTCTAGGCACCCTCTTCCGCTGTGTTCGATTGTCCCCGCACACTTTCTTTTGTTTCTATTAGTCGCCAGCCTCCACAGGTGGCACGTCTTGCGGTGGCTTTGTTGTGACTTGGTTGCTCGTATTTCCTACTCTTATCTCAAGAGCAGGGCGCGCGCGCCTCTCGCAGCGATCTACGTATGTCTCCCACCCACCACCTTTATCGATGGTGTTTGTGTCGGTTCTGTCGCCCGTCGATTATGCTTGATGATGTATTGTTCTTTTTTTTGTCTTCGTGCTGCTTTCGCTCGTCGCCCATTCGTCCTTCTCTTTTCTTTAACGTTATCTCTCTAGCGTTCTACGAACGTTCGCCCGGCCTCGGGAGCGTCCCGTTCTCACTCCTCTCCTCTCGCGTTAAGCGCAGCATGATCGATGCATTTCCGCGCTCATTTCTCCCTTCTTCCTGGAGGCCCCTCCCCCTCCTTCTTTTCCACATCTCGCTCGTTGGCCGTAATTCGCCCTTCCATCGTGTTCTCTCTTTACTAACCTCACTTTTGTGTTCATTGAAGCACAGCGTCAATGCCCTTGGTTGGTTTTCTTTTCTTTGTTTCTATTACATGCTCTGTCTCCGTCGCTGTTCCCACTTCCTCTATATACCCGCGACACTGGGGCACACTTCCACTGCACCGGAGGTTTCGGACGAGCACGAATTGCTCGCAGATTTTGTGTGGGGTGGAGGTACCTAGCGAGCGGACTTTCCTCGTTTGGTGTTGGTGGTAAAACGGCACGCGACAAACCCTTGGTCGCCCGGCCGGCTGCTCGGCGGTACGCGCAAGGTATCAGGCCGCACTATTCACAGTGCGTCGAGACCGTCGCAAGCGCGCGCCACGGTACTCGGAGATTACGGACTTCGCGCCGTCCCCGGTCCTGGCCCGCTGTTGGTTACAGTACGGTACACCTTCGACAGGCCTGCGAACGTCTCCCGCGGTCTCGCGGGAGACCGATACCGGTCGGCGACGCTACTGCTTTGGGTACTCTTAGGACCCGTCTTGAAACACGGACCAAGGAGTCTAACATGTACGCGAGTCATTGGGACTTGTCGCGAGACCTAAAGGCGTAATGAAAGTGAAGGTCGGCCCTGGCCGTCGACCTAGGGAGGATGGGCCGCGTCGCGATGCGGCCTCGCACTCCCGGGGCGTCTCGTTCTCATCGCGAGAAGAGGCGCACCCAGAGCGTACACGTTGGGACCCGAAAGATGGTGAACTATGCCTGGTCAGGACGAAGTCAGGGGAAACCCTGATGGAGGTCCGTAGCGATTCTGACGTGCAAATCGATCGTCGGAACTGGGTATAGGGGCGAAAGACTAATCGAACCATCTAATAGCTGGTTCCCTCCGAAGTTTCCCTCAGGATAGCTGGCACTCGGCCGTTCCGCACGGAACGCGCGCGAGTCTCATCTGGTAAAGTGAATGATTAGAGGCCTTGGAGCCGAAACGACCTCAACCTATTCTCAAACTTTAAATGGGTGAGATCTCTGGCTTTCTTGAATTATGAAGCCACGAGCATCTACGGATCAGAGTGCCAAGTGGGCCATTTTTGGTAAGCAGAACTGGCGCTGTGGGATGAACCAAACGCAGAGTTAAGGCGCCCAACTCGACGCTCATGGGACACCATGAAAGGCGTTGGTTGCTTAAGACAGCAGGACGGTGGCCATGGAAGTCGGAATCCGCTAAGGAGTGTGTAACAACTCACCTGCCGAAGCAACTAGCCCTGAAAATGGATGGCGTTGAAGCGTCGAGCCTATACTCTGCCGTCAGCGGCAAGTGGGGCGGCAACCGGGAGCGGGCGTTAGTCTTCTCTCGCGTCGTCACGAAGCCCTGACGAGTAGGAGGGTCGCGACGGTGAGCGCAGAAGTGTCTGGGCGCGAGCCTGCCTGGAGCCGCCGTCGGTGCAGATCTTGGTGGTAGTAGCAAATACTCCAGCGAGGCCCTGGAGGACTGACGTGGAGAAGGGTTTCGTGTGAACAGCCGTTGCACACGAGTCAGTCGATCCTAAGCCCTAGGAGAAATCCTATGTCAATGACGGCGTACAATATACTCGAGTGTCGAGAAATAATAATAAATATTATACGAAAGACACACGCCCGTCGGGCGAAAGGGAATCCGGTTCCTATTCCG